>NC_085859.1:1709363-1729363 GCF_034702125.1 Engraulis encrasicolus | reverse complement strand
AATATTTAAATACAAATATTCAATTTATAGAAAAGAAAATCTCCTTTTGCTAACATGAATTCAGACTACACTGAAATAATTTCATTTGATTCCTTTATTAAATAGGATACCAAGTAATCAAATACCTTGTGTAATCAAATACAGTATATCACGAAAGTGAATACACCCCTCACAGTTTTGCAGATTTTTGAGTATATCTTTTCATAGGAAAGCATTACAGAAATGTAACTTTGACACAATGATTAATGACCTTTTAACAACATATTTAACCGCTTAAATGTCTTGTTCACTCAAAAAAAAGCAAAATACAGCCATTAATGTTGAAAAGTGAGTACACCCCAGATTAAAATCCGGTAGAGAAGGGGCTATGTTGGCTCGAATCGTCTCGAAATGAAAAGGGATGACAAGGGAGGTCATCAGTGTGCGTTTCAACCTTTCTTTGCATTGAACTTTTAAATTTTGAGTCTGCATCTGGCTTAAATAGATTGGTGTGAGATTTGAATGCAATCCTATGGAGAATATCATGATCTGCTTCAGTAGTCACAGTGCATGTTGACATGCATGTTTCTTTTAGGTGTATTTCAGATTGCCAATGTTGACAGCATTCATGCATCCCCAAACCATGTCAGTCCCACTACCATGCTTGGCTTATGAGAGGATACACCTTTTTTGTAAAACTCACTTGTTTACCACCACACATGCTTGACACCATCTAAAGCAAATTTGTTTATCTTGGTCTCTTCAGATCACACAACATGGTTCCAGTGATCCATATCCTTGGTCTGTTCATCTCTCTTGAGACCAAGATAAACAAATTTGCTTTAGATGGTGTCAAGCATGTGTGATGGTAAACAAGTGAGTTGTACAAAAAAGGTGTATCCTCTCATAAGCCAAGCATGGTAGTGGGACTGACATGGTTTGGGGATGCATGAATGCTGTCAACATTGGCAATCTGAAATACACCTAAAAGAAACATACATGTCAACATGCACTGTGACTACTGAAGCAGATCATGATATTCTCCATAGGATTGCATTCAAATCTCACACCAATCTATTTAAGCCAGATGCAGACTCAAAATGTAAAAGTTAAATGCAAAGAAAGGTTGAAACGCACACTGATGACCTCCCTTGTCATCCCTTTTCATTTCGTTTCATTTCGAGACGATTCGAGCCAACATAGCCCCTTCTCTACCGGATTTTAATCTGGGGTGTACTCACTTTTGTGAGTACATGTTCAAACATTAATGGCTGTATTTTGTTTTTTTCTGAGTGAACAAGAAATTTAAGCGGTTAAATATGTTGTTAAAAGGTCACTAATCATTGTGTCAAAGTTACATTTCTGTAATGCTTTCCTATGAAAAGATATACTCAAACATCTGCAAAACTGTGAGGGGTGTATTCACTTTCGTGATATACTGTAGATATAAGCATACACTGTGTACTGGTGACTGCGGCCATATTGGATTCCCTCATTTTGAGGTACTATGGGAATTTAGTACATTTATTTTATACAGCATATTGGCATTAAGCACCCTTCAAATGCCCTGATATCGTTGCATATCAAACATGAACACTATCTTAAAGCCAAAATATGGGCAGAGAGAAGTGTAGTATTTGGGGGTCAAAAATCAGCGCTTTTATGTGGTGTCATCCTATGTTCTACTGCCCATAACTAAAGAATGGAAAAAGGTAGACACACACTTCTTTTGTCAGGTGAAAGTAGACAGTTCAGTGCAGTTATACACTACAATGTATATTTATTTGTGTGTGTGTGTGTGTGTGTGTGTGTGTGTGTGTGTGTGTGTGTGTGTGTGTGTGTGTGTGTGTGTGTGTGTGTGTGTGTGTGTGTGTGTGTGTGTGTGTGTGTGTGTGTGTGTGTGTGTGTGTGTGTGTGTGTGTGTGTGTGTGTGTGTGTGTGTGTGCGTGTGTGTGTTTGTGGCCCAGCCCACTGGGTGTGTCTCACGGCTGAACAAGTCAGGACAGTTCATTAATTATTTACCAGAAGTACCGTAAGACTCTCTCTCTCTTTCACACACGCTCACTCACACACTATCTGTCTGTCATTTGATGTCTTTCTACAACACACACACACACACACACACACACACACACACACACACACACACACACACACACACACACACACACACACACACACACACACACACACACACACACACACACACACACACACACACACACTATGCCACTCCCTCATCTGTTCACTCTATTCTATTGTAATCTGTTCTTCACATCAGTCTGCCTCTTGATCCTCCTTTATAGGCCAAGAGTACAGCAATTAAAGCGGCAAACATCAAGCAATTCCCATTGTACAAAGGTTATATAAATATTAGATCTAGGGACATTCAGACTCGTGTGTATTTTTATGGGTGAGGAGGTGTGGAAACATTGTGAGGTGGTTTGAGGTGGAAACATTTCATCATTCATAGTATAATGCATTAAAAATATAATTGAAATAGGGAAAGATTTAAATACAAAATGATCAATTTATAGAAAAGAAAATCTCCTGTTGCAAAACTGAAATAATTTCTGAAATAATTTCATTTGATTCCTATATTAAATAGGATACCAAATACTAAAATAATGTAATCAAAGAGATGTAGGCATACACTGTGTACTGGTGACTGGTGCCATATTGGATTCCTTCATTTTGAGGTACTATGGGAATTTAGTACATTTATTTTATACTGCATATTGGCATTAAGCACCCGTCAAAGGCCCTGATATTGTTGCATATCAAACATGAACACTATCAAGGAGACTTTGTTCTTAAAGCAAAAATATGGGCAGAGAGAAGTGTAGTATTTGGGGGTCAAAAATCAGCGCTTTTATGTGGTGTCATCCTATGTTCTACTGCCCATAACGAAAGAATGGAAAAAGGTACACACAAACTTAGAAAAAGTAGACAGTTCAGTGCAGTTTTCTGTAGTATTTGTATTCACTGAGACATAGAGTATTATTTTGTACATTTTTTGTACATTTTTTGTACATTTCTACAATGTGTGTGTGTGTGTGTGTGTGTGTGTGTGTGTGTGTGTGTGTGTGTGTGTGTGTGTGTGTGTGTGTGTGTGTGTGTGTGTGTGTGTGTGTGTGTGTGTGGCCCAGCCCACTGGGTGTGTCTCACGGCTGAACAAGTCAGGACAGTTCATTAATTATTTACCAGAAGTACCGTAAGACTCTCTCTCTCTTTCACACACGCTCACTCACACACTATCCGTCTGTCATTTGATGTCTTTCTACAACACACACACGCGCGCACGCGCACACACACACACACATACTTAGTACACACACTTAGTACACACACACACACACACAGGCATTATATTCAAATGTTCTGGTTCCAAATTTAATAAAGCATCATCAAATCAACAGTTAAGTGTTATACACATTGTATATACTCTGACTGGTTATACAGCACTGAGTTTAGGGTGGGCCAGGCCTATAGTCTTGACTTGAAGTGGCCTAAATCATATTGTTAACAATTACAGTTGAAGCATGTTGACATCATAATATACAGTACACTAACCAGACTAAATATGTTTGGGTTAGAGACTATTCAACAATCAGAATTATGCATATCATTTGCATTGATACATAAAATATATCCAAAGCAATAACAGACTGCCTCATTGATGTGATACACACACACACACACAGGTGTGTGCGCACAAACACACACGGTACAAATTTGTTCAAAGCAATGTGAAATTGCATGAGTGGCAATGGTCATTTAAACTCTGATTTGAGAAATGAACAATAAGCAGTTTAGGGCGAACATTAGCTTCCCTGTTGACATGTTTGGCTATTTGGTAAAGTCCTCCTCACAATAGCAGGCAACAGCTGCGTTTCAGGGTGGAGCGAAGAGCTGGACTTTGTCTCTCTAGAGCGGCGAGTATAGCGGTGTCAAACACTGTCTTGACCCCTCTGGAAGTCTTGGCTGAACATTCCATGTAAGCGTAGGCTCCGATCCGCTCGGCCATGGCTTTGCCATCCTCCGTTGTCACCGGCTCCTGATTCTTCTTTTTCAACCTTTGCCTTACGTACACATCATCCCTTAAATCTGCTTTCGTTGCCACAAGTATAAACGGCACGCCAGGGCAAAAATGTTTCACTTCTGGTGCCCATTTTTCAGAAATGTTTTGAAAAGATTCAGGACTGTCCACAGCAAAACACAACAGGAAGACGTCTGTCTGTGGATAAGACAGGGGCCGTAGTCTGTCGTAGTCACTTGATGAGCCAGTATCGAAAAGCCCCAAAGTATAAGGCTCACCATTGATCATGACAGTGACAGCATAGTTATCAAATATAGTCGTATACTCTGGGTACCTCTGGGTGGTATAGGCAATCAAGAGCACATTTTTCTTAGCAGATGTATCTCCTACCGCGACACATTTCACAGTCTGCATGACTAAACAGCTGCACTCAGAGAAACAGTGTCTTTACCGGAAGAACAACAGGCCGTTATGGCAAGACGAAGCTTCCAGCTAATGTTTCTACCTGACTAAACAGCTGCACTCAGAGAAACAGCCAGCATAAAAATGATTGATCAACACGAGATCTGCCTAGTCTAATAAAGGTGGGGTTGAATGCTAGGCAAACAAGTTGGACAGTTTTTTCTAACGTGATTTCCCAAAACATAAAAAAACGTTGCTTCCTACTTGGAGCAGCGAGTGAACTGCCTCACAAGCATGTGGGCTACACCTGCAATTTACGTCAGATTGATGAATGCCAATCAGGGTGGATTACCGACGGCATGGAGGAGGTCCGATGCCCAGTAGTTTCCCTCACCTTACTGTGTGAAGGCTTGGCAAAAACTTTGTTCCCACGATGGTTTAACGCCATGAGACATGACTGCGGCGCAGAGGTCACTCCCATATGCTGCGTCGCGGACGGAAATTCTAACCGGGATGCTTCACGTGGACACAGTGGGCATGCTCGCTGCCTAGCAAACTGGCTGTCTGCGTGGTTGTGTCCGAGCCTAGTGTCTTTACCGGAACAACAACAGGCCGTTAAGGCAGGACGAAGCTCACGGTTAATGTTTCTACCTGATGGTTTCCTTGTGATGGAACAGGGAAACTGATATGGGAAGGTTTATGACCCAGACTACTAGGGAGAGACCATAAATATGGGTTTGTGCCACGTGTTTTATTCCTGCCAAAAGGACAACGTTTCATGCACAGCTTATGTAAACCACACAACAGAAAGGAAAGGATTACAGCACACTTGCTTGACTTGACTTCTTGCGTTATATTTATTAATTATTCAAAATGCTACTAGATCAGAATCGTCACAATAGGACATAACTGGAATGCACAACCTCTCTTTTTAAAAATATATGTTCTATGTTTGTCTGCTGTTGCCCAGTCTTGCACCATATATCTGCATGGGTATTGTATAGGTACTCTTGGTGTAATGCATGTGTCTAATTGTTAGTGGTGTCAACAATGATCGATTCGGCAATGCAATCCAATGCGGTCCATGGACGATCCAATTCAATGCGGCAAGTTCCAGAATTGATCCAGCAATTTTTTAAAGTTTCAATTACTTCTGGCGATATTTCGGGAGCAAATGAATGTTATATTGAATAAAAGTACTTCAAAGCATTGCAAGACTGATACAGACTGATCCAGAATGATACAGAAAACAGCCAATAAATTGTTGCTCAGTATCTGACTACTTGTATTGCCTCATCATGACTGATTAAACATTTGATTTGCTTTCAGTAGAAAGGTAGCGCATTGCAATGCATTGTAGAAGTGAATCGGATCGGATCGCATAGAATCGAATCAAATCAAATCGAATCGCTACCTTCCGGATCGTGATCGAATCGGATCGTGAGGGCGGCGCCAATCCACACCACTACTAATTGTCTATGTCCACACCTAGAGTCTAGAGTCTATGTCTGTCTGCATGGGAAAGTAAGAAAGTTAATTTCAATTCTTTGTATGACCAGCGCATGTAAAGAAATTGACAATAAAACTGACTTGACTTGACTTGACTTGACTAAAGGAACATTTATTCTCAACCTCAAGACTCCGAAGGTCTCCTAACTGAAGGTCTCCTAAAGGGGCGTCCACCCAACATCACATGGATACAGGAAATGAACTAGCCTGACATATCTTTCTATCCTATATCAGAGAATCTGTAAGCTATTACACAGAAATGTCCCATTGGTTCCCATAATAGCCACAGTTCCATCTAGCTTCCACTAGATGGCAATCGCGGGCAAGTGGAAACAGAGCCGTCCGAATGGAGAGGAATGGATTGGAATATGGAGTCCATAGGGCTAAATGCTAAAAAAAATGCTACTGCCATTTCCAGTCACAAATGTCATAAATAAAACATTCCCGGTGAGAACTGTGGCTCCTGTTATATAAGAGTCTGTAATTTGTTATTTCTTTCAGGCGTCTACTTTTTCCAGCGGAGAAGAAGATTTCGACCTGTAGTCGGTAGCAGGGACGTGCACAGGAATCTCAAAGGGCAGTTGCTCTAACCTGAAGAAAGGGCAATCCCCCCCACCCCCAAAAAAAAAAAAAAAACATCAACAATGAGCGGCCTTCAGAATTTTTCGGAAACTGCACCATGGGTATTATTATTTTTAGTAGTAGTAGTAGAAGTAGTATATTATTGTCATAATTATTAATATTTTTTATTGTATAGTATCCTGAATATGCGTACCATATGATATAACATGCTAGTTTTTAAACATGTAGGCCTACCTATTAATCATATCAGAGATGATCAGCCTTATGCCCACCTGCCCTAAATGTCTCCTGATCCACATTTCCTCATGTGTGGTATGTGGCTGCCCCTAAATTAAATGAAATTATGAGAAAAAGCCTTGATAGTTTTTAAACCTGTATCAGTCACAGAGATTATCAGTCTTATGCCTACCTGCCCTATGTGCAGAGGTCTGTGGCTCTGAGTCATCCTCATCTTAAATGAAATGAAATGATGAGTAAATTAATAGGCTAAATATGAGGATGCTTAATCAATTAACCCACTGTCATCTTTATAATCCTTGTAGCAGCCAAAGTAGACTTTAAGTTATAATAAATAGAACTAGTTAAAAATTGTTAAAAAGATCATTTAATTTGAATTTGAAATGTAATGAATAGGCATATTCCATGATTAAAATGATGAATATTATATAGGAAAGCTAAAACAATAAGAATTCACAGGTTTAGGTCATTTGTTGGGTCTTTTGTAGCCTATATTAAAAATGTGTACTGTCACTTTAAGAACGGACGAGTCGGCTTTCATTTCAGATCGCAAAGAACCGTGGCGTGGGAGCACCAGTTCTTATATGATGCTCTGAAGCTCCGAGCTTCTCGCAGACTTTATAACCTTTTATTTTCATTACAGATATTTTAGTTAGTTCATGCACATTTTGTAGGCCTATGTCTTGAGAAGAACAGTAAACGTCAGTTATCACGTGGAGTGGATTTATTTCAATTACATGGACATTGACAGTGGAAACAGTAGCCTATCTTTGGGTCGGAGAATGGGCTATATCAGCGTAAGAAAACGCACTTTCCTAGCGGTCTCGTCTCACCAATATCAAACCTCTACAATCCTGAAAAAGATTCTCTGCATCGCCTGCACCTGTTCATTTTTTTTCGCAGCCAACTCTGCAGAGATGTGCTTCCTTTAGCTAGCCTACCCCCTTAAGTTCTCTCTTGCTTGATAAAACGACATGTCATCTGCATGTTTCTTAGTTGGGTTAGCCTTCCACAAAACAACTTGAGCCATGTAAAACGTTGACTGCAAGCAAGCTAGCTGGCTGTCGTATTCCCCCAATATCTGAACGTGGCACACCCCGGCTGTCAGATTATTTAGGATCAAACGTCCTCGAGATCGGCTTTAAGAGACATTAATTGTGATCACGTAGTTTAATACTGTGTAGTCTGCTGTGTTTCCAGCTCACCTCAGGCCGTCAGGGCAGTCGCTCTACTCCCACTACATCTTCGACATATTTTGCGTCTCTGTCCTGGTCGCATGCATGCTTGTTCCCCCCTCCCTCCCATGTAGAGCTGCGCGTGCCCCCCGCATCGCGCATGCTGCCCCTCCCTTTGCCTATCTCGAGGTGCAGGTGAATCTGAATTTGAAAACTTAATTTAGGAAGCTTCAATCAAAAATACGAATTGCAAAGCAAATCAGTTGAAACATGAAATCTTAGCCTATTTTTCCGAGGCATATCTACAGCTGGCTGTCGGGTTTTTTTGCTACCTAAACGTGGCGCTGGTGGCTGTCAGATGTATGATAGGCCCTAACTAAAAGTTCTAAACTCAACATTGTATTAGAGAGGTTGGTTGTGAGCATATTTTGTACCATAATATGTAGACTGTGTGTAGGGCTCTAGCCGACACCCAGGCATCTTCAAAATCGTTCGTGTGTCTTATAGGCGCTCAAGGGCCTCGCGTGCCTTCTCCCTCCCCACCGGAGTTGTTGCGTAGCCTACCTACCTCACATCGCTCGTGCCCATTCTCGACGGGTCTGATGAATTTGTATGACTGACTTAAGTCTTTATTGTACAAAACTTCAATCAAAATTATGAATTATAAAGAAATCAAATGATATTGAAATATGAAATTATAATTGCCATATTATTTTCCCCTCCCTTGGAAGGGCAATATCAGCCAATGTGGGCAAAAGGGCCGTTGCTCGGGCACCGTGGGCAACTATGCTCTGCACGTGCCTGCTCGGTAGCACTCTGCTAATGTTTATGGATTTGGCCTCATTAATTCAGCTTGCTGACCCAGTATACAAATCTAGTGGTGCAAAAAAGTCTAAACGATACTCAAATGTGTTCTTATTAGTTCTAGCTTCAAATTGAATATTAATATTTCTGGGGGAATAAAAGCTAAAAATAGATACAAATGATGGTTGTAGGAAACTCCATTGACACCCATTCATCTTTAACTTGTCTGCTACTGTAGTATAGCCAACCAGCTGCAGTACCACCCCTGACCACCAGCTAGTGCTCAATCTCATATCTTACAGATTCTCTGCCAATTGACCCCTTTAGAGTTTGTAAACAAATGTGACGTCGTTTGCCTACATCAGGGGGAGTTCACTCATGGAACTAGCCACTAGCCATAACTAATCCAAACCTAAGTCCAAAATGAATGGGTGTCAATGGAGTTTTCTACTATTATAAAAATTTTGTTTTTTTAAAAACAATGTTGCCCTAATATTCAGTTCGAAGCTATAAATAATAAGACCATAGGCGCCGAAACCGTGGGTGCTTCAGGGCCCGGGCACGGCACCCACGGGAATCTGTGGGCACCCACGGGAATCTTTGGGAACCCATCGAGCACCCACGGACAAATCCGAGCACTAAAGCAGTATTATTCACGAGAGAAGTTTAAAGATGAAATGGCGTTTGCATCATAACTGTCTTTTTGTAACGTAAGGTAGCCTATTATTTCTCATCTTGTAACGTAAGCAACTTCACGCGCCGATCCTTCTTTTCCTCTGTGGTGCGTTGCTCGACAGTAACCATAGAAATGGTTGGATTGACCATAGGCATACAGGGCTTTTGCCCGATGGACTGTTCTCCCCTTAATCAGTCCTTATGATAATAGCAGACCTCTTCGAGATAGCAGATATTGCTAAAACATGTTGGGTGTTAGATTCAGAAAAGTTCCATTAGTGAAATGCAGTTGAAGGCTTCATTGTCGCTCTAAATGTCTTGTGGATCTAGACTGAAAATGCCCGACATGAAATTTCAGAACAGTGCAGCGTCTATGCAGACGGTTCAGAAGTAGCCAAGAAGTCGTTCTATCACAGGCTATGTGTGAAGCTATTTATTATATTGCGTTATTATTTCACAAGTTATGGAAGGATCAAAACCTTTCAGTACAAGCTAGGACTTCTTACAGACAAAGGTTTGCTGTCGGAAAGTTTAGCCTACAAAATGGTAAGTCACTGACTGTCATATCATCCTGCGATATCCCATGTGTAGCACCGCCGTGTGCCGTTTTCTGTTATGGTCATTTCTCTACTCTGTAGAGTGCTGGGATGATCAAGTTGAGTCTCTCCATACCAATACTTTTGTTGTGCGCTGTTGAATGATTTTGCCATTTCACTTTGCTGTTCTGGCTGCTAGCACTGTTGGCTTTACATTAGTCATGACTGAGTAGTTTGAACATAGCTAGCACAAAGTGCAAGTCTATGCGTCATGCATTGTTGGACTCAAACCTCACTGATTCTTGAGAAAGTGGCTAAAACAGGTTGTAATCTTGAAAGAAAAAAACGAAGTGAATTACAAAATAATATGGTATATCCTTGTAGACAAAGGTCTTGACTTTTCAGAAATGCACAAGGCCAATCTCCCCATTTTGAATTTTTTTCAGAAATCAGGTTTTTCTCCGATCATACCTTGTTTTTTATCAACACCGTCAGACACAATTAAAAGCAATAAAAAGTGTATTGATTTGGTTGCATATGTATCTGGAGTTTTTAAGTGATTGTGTGTGTTTTTTGGTTCACACATACGCCTTTAAATGTTGAAAATTCACTTTCATTTTATTTTAATACTGCTTCATGTGTTCTAATTTAAAAATATGTGCTGTCAGACAATGCTTACTTAATGCCTAAATAGATCAAACAATTTTTTGTAATTTCACAAATATTCATGTAGGCTTAAATTTGCTATTACTTTGATAATTCAACAACTCCAAAGGAAAATTTTGTAAGCACATTCATTTAAAATGTCCAAAACTCCTTCTTACGGTGGTGACTTAAGAACTGACGGTGGTGACAGTAATCTGAAGGTGGTGAAAGTGACGTAATTATTACCTACATTTAGCAAAATAAATAGCCCTCTCAAGTCAATGACATCTAGCATAAACAATTTATTTTTGTGTGTGCACAGTATGCTTGTGCATGTGTTTTTTCTTCATTTGTTAGATACTCTAGGAAGTAGGCCTAGATTATTGAAAATGTGGCATAAACAGGTTTTAAGTTGTTCAAATCCAAAACATAGAGGTGTATTATCATAGATTGGCTGTGCAGTGAATGTATTTGCCAAGCTCCCCATTTTACATTTTTCATAAAATGGGCTCTTTCTTGGTTTTGTCACCAGTGTCAGACAGAATTAGGAGAAAAAGAAACATGTTTACTGTATTTAAGTGAATTACTTTTACAATTCAACATAATTGTAGATACTTATTGGAAGCATATTCTTAAAACTTGTCAAAAACATGTAAAACACGTGCTTTTTTGTGAACTACATCAGATGTCACCACCGTCAGGTTTTGTGACAAAAAACCCTCCAAATGCACCTCAGTGGAGGCTGGAGTATAAGTTTGGCTCACAATTATTACTAACATGTCTGGTAATGTTTCATTAACCAGCACAATTTAGTAAAATATGGAACAAGATGATGAGCGGAACTGACGATGGTGACATCTGACGGTGTGAGACAAAAAAACACTCTTTTACATATTATACAATTTTTGCTCACATCAGCCACTTCGTTTTCGCTCTGTTTCTTAGGGGCTTCATGCCGCTTCTGAAAAAGTATATATAATTAACATTAATGTAACATAATACTATTAAAACCCCCGGCGGTGTTGACAGTTTATCTTTTTCCCATTTGCAATTGGGATGGTGAATGAAAAACAGTCCCTCAAAAGTCGTTGTGGCTAGGCTGACAACTGGGAAACTTTATCGTTTTCTCCACGGAGGAGGGGCCAGGAGGAGGGCCGAGGCCACAAGCACAAGTGGAGGAGGCAAGGTTGCATATCGTAACGCACACTATATGATGTTTGCTGCCCTCTTGCAGCATGGCATGCACTCTACCAGTGACATCATCCACAGGGCATCATGGGAGGTTGAGTACCTTTCACGTTCTGAGCTCCACTCTGAAACGCAGCTGTTGCCTGCTATTGTGAGGAGGACTTTACCAAATAGCCAAACATGTAATCAGGGAAGCTAATGTCCCCCCTCAATTGCTTATTAAATTGATTATTTCTCAAATCAAAGTGTAAATGACCATTGCCACTCATGTGCACAGACTTGAAGTATCTTACTCTGGAAGATGTTTGGTAAAGTGGGGAGGCTATGTAAAACTGGCTGTGAACACACACACGAACAGACAATGCAGACACTAAAGAGAGAAGACCTGGAGCGTGTACAAAAAAAGGGATTCCGAAAAAAGTACACTTGGTATGCTATTTTGAGAGGGAAGAGGCTGTTCCAGAAGCATAGGAGATGTTTGTTGTTACAAGAGATGAAACTACTGACTGGACCAGTAACGTGCGGTCAACTTTATGGCTGGTGAGGCACTGACTTTTCCAATATCAGATTTTCAAATATATAATACTACAGCTACAGTATACGTACATTTTAGTAAATTTACCAAATAGGCCTACTGATAAGTTTCATATGTCATAGCTTTCTTAACATAAGGTAGGCCTACAAAATAAAACATGCTGCATTTCCGTAGAGAAAATGCTATTAGATCTCTCACTCACACACACACACACACACACACACACACACACACACACACACACACACACACACACACACACACACACACAGGATTCAAACAGTGGTCTCACATAAACGACACAGCAGCAATGTGGACAAACACTAAGCATCACGGCAGAGAGAGCTGGAGAGCAGAGCAGAGGAGAGGAGAGTAGTGGAGAGTAGTGGAGAGGAGAGGAGAGGAGAGGAGAGAAGAGGAGAGGAGGATAGGGGAGAGGAGAGGAGGAGAGAAGAGGAGAGGAGAGAAGAGGAGAGGAGGATAGGGGAGAGGAGAGGAGGAGAGAAGAGGAGAGGAGAGAGGAGAGAGGAGAGGAGAGAGGAGAGGAGAGGAGAGGAGAGGAGAGGAGAAAAGAGAGGAGAGGAGAGGAGAAGAGAGGAGTGGAGAGGAGAGAAGAGGAGGATAGGGGTGAGGAGAGGAGAGGAGGAGAGAAGAGGAGAGGAGGAGAGGAGAGGAGGAGTGAAGAGGAGAGGAGGAGAGGAGAGGAGAGGAGAGGAGATGGGAAAAGAGAGGAGAGGAGAGGAGAAGAGAGGAGAAGAGAGAAGAGGAGAGGAGAGGAGATGGGAAAAGAGAGGAGAGGAGAGGAGGAGGGGAGAGTAGTGAAGAGTGTAAGCTCCTTCACAGCCCACTGCTCTCACACACACATGATTCAAACAGTGGTCTCACATAAACCACATCACGGCGGATGCTCAATGAAAGACACACACACACACGGGATTCAAAACATGGTGTCATAGACCGCTGAGCACCACGGCGAACAAACTGGGAAGCAGGAAGCGAATGTCAACATTTAAACAGAGATTAGGCCTACTACACAAGCTTCGATATGGTCACAAAATATTTTGGGACTGTCATTTATGTTATGCCTACACTTTGGAATTAGATCAGAGTCTTGTAGGCTACGCGGGTATATTTGATTTACCTCAACGCCCTGTACTCAACTTTACAAACAGTTACAGGGCACATGAGAATCCTGTTCAGATCACAAAAGCTACCACCACACACCAGACAGAATCACGGCGGATTCACAGGCAAACACAGGCTTCACACACATAGGAAACACTGATCTTACCTTTAACTCGTAGTTCTACATCAGGTCCATGCGCCGCTCTTTTCCTTCACTTTTGGCGTTGCACATGCTAACGTTACTTTAGCCGGTGCTGTTCATCCAAAGCCACATCTATTCGAGACGCCCCAAATGTCCAAAGCCATTTGGCATTGAATATGAATATGAGTAGCCGCGAGGATTTGTTTCGTGAGGCTCCTTAGTCCTTAGTAAATTGTTAAATCGTGAAATCCCATGCGAATGGTCTTCCACACATTCTCGCCGGTTGCAAACAAGACACAGGGGAAACAAAAAAAATAGTTTCTGTTGTTGTACCACTCACTTTGAAATGATCGGGTAGTTAACCGGTCACCTGCAGCAAACCCTTCAGCTCTGTCGGTCCTCCATTCTTTATCACATATTTTCCCCTTGGAAATCCAACTTTGAGAATGCTCTTAGTTTCGTTATGAAATCCACTTGTAGCAGTCAAGGGAAGCTAGCCAACAACACCGACTGACTGTATTGTGAACTTCAGATTCGCTATGACGTAACTGGCCAGCAAGACTCAACGCCAGAAGGAGTCTGCGGCCAGACTGCAGCTGGCCTCACCACTGTATATTTCAGTGGGCGTTATGCCAAAGCGTTCAGAGCAAAGAAATGATAATCACACGTAGAAAATAGTAAAACATTATCAGGAAATGAGGGCACACCATACATACTTCTATTAAGTGTATAAAAACGTTTAATACAATATTACCAGGTTGCATTCACAGAACGAGCAAAATGGCGCATGCGCTGAAGCTTGTTAACGAGGGATTGCGCAATCCGGGGGTGAGGCAAGTTCAGAGTTGGCCCAAATTCAGCGTATTCGGAGGAATTTGACATGAAATGGGCAAATATTACGATTTTGGCCACAAAAACAGATTGAAAACGAGTGAAACAGTTTAAACACTGCTTAAATGGCAGTTATGGTGCAGATGCTCGAAAACAATAGCTGTTATTGTAACTATTATTCACATTTACTGCATCTCATCATAATCATCTGGCTGGTGAGGCCGTGCCTCCCCTGCCGTATTGGAGTGCACGTCCCTGGACTGGACTGAGGACTTCATCAGGAATGCCCGTGTCTGTGGTGCCCACTGCATATCTGAAGTTATCGTGACCATCCGTTTTGTTATTTCGGAAAAGACACCTGGCCAGATTCTGTACAAATGAATGGTGCATGGTCGATTCTGCTCCAAATTATGTCATATCTGTTTACAAACAGTAAACGGGTCTATAGAACTTCCCTAAAGTGTATTAGAAGCATGTATCTTTAATGAGTGTTGGCTCTTGTCAATATGGCAAAGCAGTGCGACAAACAGTAACTCTATTCGGGCTTCCTGGTGATAAGATGATAATTACACTACATTACCTGTACTGTGGAGTGATCCACTATACACCCTAATGGCAGGGTAGAGAGTGTGTGTGAATGTGGTGTGGACTCTGTGCAGGAGGGTCATTGTGTCTCCAGAGATGCTGTAGAGTTCCTGCCCTGTGATCCACATACACTCCTATTCTGGAGCTGGCCACTAGAGGGAGAATAGTCTGAATAGAGTTGGAGTGTGTGTGTGTGTGTGTGTGTGTGTGTGTGTGTGTGTGTGTGTGTGTGTGTGTGTGTGTGTGTGTGTGTGTGTGTGTGTGTGTGTGTGTGTGTGCGCGTGCGCGCGCGCGCGCGAGGGCGTGTTCGTGTGCGTGTGCTGCGCGTGCGTGCGCGCGTGCGAGGGCGTGTTCGTGTGTGTGTGTGTGTGTGTGTGTGTGTGTGTGTGTGTGTGTGTGTCTATAAATGGCATTGTGTGGTTGTATGTGTTTTCTAACTAAACAGCTGACCTATACTCTTTTGAAATGTGGGATTTTGGACAGTACACACACACACACACACAAACACAAACACACAAACACACAAACACACACACACACACACACACACACACACACACACACACACACACACACACACACACACACACACACACACACACACACACACACACACACACACCAGCTGTGATGTGGGATTTTGCATTTCAGTGTTACCCCTGTTCTCCTAACGGTACTGCAGCACCAGCTGTACATTTTATACAGTTGCTGCGCACCTGCAGAGCCGTCTACTTTCACCACTGGCAATTACTTAAAACACACACTTAACATTTAACCTACAGTAGACAACGGGTCGTTACAATATTGTAGTTTGTAAATCTTACATTTGGCTATGCATTTAAAACACTATAGTAGTCACTATGGCTGCACGATTATGGAAAAATAATCATAATCACGATTAGTTGGGTCAAAATTGTAATCACGATTACTAATCACGATTATTGTTTTATTTTTTTGCTGAATTTTAAAAAAAATATATATAACAAAATTAAATGAAAACCTGATTTTAAAAATGCAGAATATGTTGTTGATGGTTATATATTCATGTAGATAAAGATGTGTGGTTTTCAGGCATGTAAAAATACAGGCTCCAGGTAAAAAGGCATTTTTAACAAATTAACATGTTTACCTTCACACCTAGATTTTCATCAACTCCGTCAGACACAAGAAAAGTACATAATTAAATTATTATAATAGTCCAATAAGAATCTTTAGCTCTAATTTGTATTGTAATGATACTTAGTTACCTTGATGTACAATAATATGAAATACATATATTTACATTTTTATTTAAGACTGTTATTAACACAGAGAGTTCGAAAAATTGGCATTTTCAGACTTTATCTTTTATTTTGCAACCATGAGGAAAACACCTAAAGTGGTTAAAATACATGGTGGTATAGATCTAATGACCCTTTATTGCCTAAACAAAAAAAAGATTAAAGAATTAGCTTTTCCCCCAAAATATTACAAAAACACCTGAAAGTGCTGAGGAAAATCTTACGGAGTTGACAGAAAAACTGACGGAGTTGACAAACTGGTCTGATTTTTGGAGCCTATTTAGTGCAAAATGTTTTTTCATAGTTTATTTTGTAGTTTTGTTATATTCTTAAGCTTCTCTTTTTAAAAAGTTAATTTATTTTGAATTAAACTTTTTTGTCCATACATCGAAAAATTATGTAGTTATATGCATTATACATATAATATCCTAAAATAACTTTTCCTCCTGTTGCTACGTTTGAAAAGAATATCATATTAGCATATTGAGCAGTTTTTGGTGAATTTGTGAACTCCATAAGATTTTGCATGTCAGCTCCATAAGAAAATCTTGACAAAAAAGAGTTGACAAATAAACCTACTTTTCATAATAACACATGATTTTCTAACAGAAATCATCTGGTACATCAGCAGTCACTTAAGGACTTGCCAATAAAGTTATTCTAAGCTTTTATTAAACAAAATACTGAAATAACCTTTATTTGTATGCATTATGGTGTTATCACTCTATGGCTGTGACATAGGTGGTCTTCCTAAAGATGCATTGATAAAATCGAATATTAAATAGTAGCCTAGACCTTAACAGAACAGTGTCTCCATGGCATGTATACCAAACAGGAAGTAGTATCAGGCTGCTTAGAGTGTGAGTTGACCACAATAATGGTAGATTTTTTTGCATTTGAAAAAAATCTTACGGTGCTGACTAAAAGTCCGGACACATGTTCAATAGTTTAAAAAGTATATAAAAAGGTTTATAAAACATTGCACATACATTTAGTTTGATTAACTCTCCAAAATATTTGATGACAGTAGCTATGATGTTTGTTATATTTCATTTAAACCAATTATTATAGTGTTGTCAAATTCTACATCCTGCTTTCGGACATGGGGTTTTGAAGGTACTGATGACACACTGCAACGTGTAAAATAAAAATAAAATAAAATAATAAAACTATATAAATATGAAATCATAGTTTATTGTACAAAACTTCTTCTATCATTCCAGCTAATTTTGTTGCAATTTTGAATTACATTTTAAGCACCAACATGAGTTTTATCTCCCGGACATGTTTTGTCCCATCTCTCAAGAACCCCTGATAACCAAGAATAAATTAGCCTATATATGGGATGAGCAAAATAAAATGAATTGTAATAATTATTTAAAGGCAATAGCATGATAATTGGGTGGACAGATTGCTGGCCAGAAACACCAACCTGTCACTTTGTTCTGGCTTCAAGGAAGCTCTTAAAGGTAGGTCACTATTGCCACAATTAAATCACGATTGAAATCACGATTACGACATCACGATTTTATTACGATTTTTCGATTAATTGTGCAGTCCTCGTAGTCACAATATATGACTGTTGGAGATATCCGCACAATTGACAGACCAATGATTGGTCTTTGAACCAACGTGCATGTGTGTTGATGTGAAGTGGTTGTCTGGTTACCATTGAAGACTATGGGAGAATTGTCTGGTTACCATGGAAGTCTTTGGGAGAATTGTCTGGTTACCATTGGAGACTGTGGGAGAATTGTCTGGTTACCATTGGAGACTATGGGAGAATTGTCTGGTTACCATGGAGACTATGGGAGAATTGTCTGGTTACCATGGAGACTATGGGAGAATTGTCTGGTTACCATTGAAGACTATGGGAGAATTGTCTGGTTACCATGGAAGTCTAAGGGAGAATGGTCTGGTTACCATTGGAGACTATGGGAGAATTGTCTGGTTACCATTGGACACTATGGGAGAATTGTCTGGTTACCATTGGAGACTGTGGGAGAATTGTCTGGTTACCATGGAGACTATGGGAGAATTGTCTGGTTGCCATTGGAGACTATTGGGAAATTGTCTGGTTACCATGGAGACTGTGGGATTTTCAAACTTCTGAGTCTCCTGAGGTTTACAGTACGTCTCAAGTACATTTGGTGATTAATGAAACTTGCTGACATGAAGGTAGATAAACAAGTGGACCTGGTGCTTTGGACCAGAAGACAATACCGGTACTTACTTATTAATCAGCAATTATATTTATTTTGGTGCTTTGGACCAGAAGACAATACCGGTACTTACTCTATTAATCAGCTATTATATTTATTTTGGTGCTTTGGACCAGAAGACAATACCGGTACTTACTTATTAATCAACATTTATTTTATGTAATCCAGTACTGTCCATTAATTACATGATGTTTCTAATTCCGAATGAATAATCCAGAATTAAATAGTTCAGTCAAGTTTCCTTTGATTTGTCATTTAATTCCGATGTAGTTATAAATCCAGACTACATCAGGTGACAGCCCCTCTCCTGTCCAGGCACAGACGTCAGTCCATCAGTTTTGCCCAAACGTACCAATAATACTCTTGGCCACTACAAAGTTTTACCACAAAAGCAAAGAGTGGAACTCGCACACCAGCAGCCGATGCAATAAATCGAGCAATATGCGTTAGTTCTGGCAGACCACGTAGTCAATGCGCCCTTTTGCCTATTGGCTGTCGCCGACCCAACCCATACAACTCTCCACTAATCAGCTGCGCTTTGGTTAATCAGCTGCAGCTCGCAATTGGATGCTGACATTTGCCGCGCTTTATTTAAACTGCCGAATTTGTTTTCCTGTCATTGCTTTTCGCTGCTTGTTTTGCTTCGTATAGGCCTAGTTGGTGGTGCTTGCTTGCTTGTGTTATGTTTAAACTAAATTTCAGATGTTTTTCCCTCTTATCGATAATAGGGTTTCGTCTTCTGGTAGACTCTGCACTTTTCTTTGAATTACCTAGGCTTCCTCATCTGTTTTGCCTAATCTCATGATAGGAAATTATTGGTCATTTGAATTTTACGCCCGACTTAACTCGTGTCGTGCCGCCGATTTCCTGAATCCCGAATTTCATGGATAGTTTATTTTGCTGGCATTGAAGTTTCCCCTGGGAGCTGCCTTCGCTGATTTCAGTATTGTATACCGGTAATTCTACTGCATTTTGCGCGTTTAGTAGTAATGATGAGGTGGGCTGTTAGGTTGATATGCAATGTTCCCGCTGTGCGTCAACAGAGGTTAATACTCTGATGGCTGTCTTAAAGATAACTATAGCTTCGTTCTCTCGGGATTGGAGCTTGTCTGGTCGCTAACTGTTGCACGTTGCTTTTAATAATTGTTGTTTCTTTAGTTGGGTGGGCCCTTTGGTCCACTCCGACGTTAAACCGTAACTTGCTGCTGTACGCCACTGTTTTAGTGCATCGGCTGTTTTTTCAGTTGCTTACTAGGATATGGTTTCATTTCACTCAGCAGAGGCTGGTTATTGGGACTGTTGGCTGCCTATTGCATTTGCCGTGGACAGGAGCTATAATCGGGCTTGTCGTGAGGTGCCAATCATGTAGGCATACTCTCCGTAAACGCATCCAAAACATTCACGTGAGTAGTGGTAAAAGGTGTCGTCTATTTGTGCCTTCACTGGCTGAGTCTTGCATGGCGATACAGCGCATAGCCTACTCTGACGAAATGCGTTTTTTCCCTTGTG
>NC_085859.1:1665481-1709263 GCF_034702125.1 Engraulis encrasicolus | reverse complement strand
TCTAAATTTTTTATTATTTTCTAGTTGAAATTGAATATTATTATTTCTGGGAAAAAAATAGATACAAATGATGGTTGTAGGAAACTCCATTGACACCCATTCATCTTACACTTGTCCGCTATAGCCAACCAGCTGCAGTACCACCCCTGGCCACCAGCTAGTGCTCATTCTCATATCTTACAGATTCTCTGCCAATTGACCCCTTTAGAGTTTGTAAACAAATGTGACGTCGTTTGCTCACATCAGGGGGTGTTCACTCATGGAACTAGCTACTAGCCAAACTGGCTAACCCTAATCCAAACCTAAGTCCAAAATGAATGGGTGTCAATGGAGTTTTCTACTATTATAAAAATTTTGTTTTTTTAAAAACAATGTTGCCCTAATATTCAGTTCGAAGCTATAAATAATAAGACCATAAGCGCCGAAACCGTGGGTGCTTCAGGGCCCGGGCACGGCACCCACAGGAATCTGTGGGCACCCACGGGAATCTTTGGGAACCCATCGAGCACCCACGGACAAATCCGAGCACTAAAGCAGTATTATTCACGAGAGAAGTTTGAAGATGAAATGGCGTTTGCATTATAACTGTCGTTTTGTAACGTAAGGTAGCCTATTATAATTTCTCAGCTTGTAACGTAAGCTACCGGTACTTCACGCGCCGATCCTTCTTTTCCTCTGTGGTGCGTTGCTCGACAGTAACCATAGAAACATGGTTGGATTGACCATAGGCATACAGGGCTTTTGCCCGATGGACTGTTCTCCCCTCAATCAGTCCTTATGATGATAGCAGACCTCTTCGAGATAGCAGATATTGCTAAAACATGTTGGGTGTTAGATTCAGAAAAGTTCCATTAGTGAAATGTCGTTGAAGGCTTCATTGTCGCTCTAAATGTCTCATGGATCTAGACTGAAAATGCCCCACCTGAAATTTCAGAACAGTGCAGCGTCTATGCAGACGGTTCAGAAGTAGAAGTAGTTCTATCACAGGCTATGTGTGAAGCTATTTATTATATTGCGTTATTATTTCACAAGTTATGGAAGTTATGGAAGGATCAAAACCTTTCAGTACAAGCTAGGACTTCTTACAGACAAAGGTTTGCTGTCGGAAAGTTTAGCCTACAAAATGGTAAGTCACTGACTGTCATATCATCCTGCGATATCCCATGTGTAGCACCGCCGTGTGCCGTTTTCTGTTATGGTCATTTTTCTCTACACTCTGTAGAGTGCTGGGATGATCAAGTTGAGTCGCTACATATCCATACTTTTGTTGTGCGCTGTTGGATGATTTTGCCATTTCATTTTGCTGTTCTGGCTGCTAGCACTGTTGGCTTTACAGTAGTCATGACTGAGTAGTTTGAACATAGCTAGCACAAAGTGCAAGTCTATGCGTCATGCATTGTTGGACTCAGACCTCACTGATTCTTGAGAAAGTGGCTAAAACAGGTTGTAATCTTGAAAGAAAAAAAGAAGTGAATTAGAAAATAATATGGTATATCCTTGTAGACTAAGGTCTTGACTTTTCAGAAATGCACAAGGCCAATCTCCCCATTTTGATTTTTTTTCAGAAATCAGGTTTTTCTCCGATCATACCTTGTTTTTTGTCAACACTGTCAGACACAATTAAAAGCAATAAAAAGTGTATTGATTTGGTTGCATATGTATCTGGAGTTTTTAAGTGATTGTGTGTGTTTTTTGGTTCACACATACGCCTTTAAATGTTGAAAATTCACTTTCATTCTATTTTAATACTGCTTCATGTGTTCTAATTTAAAAATATGTGCTGTCAGACAATGCTTACTTAATGCCTAAATAGATCAAACAATTTTTTGTAATTTCACAAATATTCGTGTAGGCTTAAATTTGCTATTACTTTGATAATTCAACAACTCCAAATGAAAATTGTAAGCACATTCTTTAAAATGTCCAAAATTCCTTCTTACGGTGGTGACTTAAGAACTGACGGTGGTGACAGTAATCTGAAGGTGGTGAAAGTGACCTAATTATTACCTACATTTAGCAAAATAAATAGCCCTCTCAAGTCAATGACATCTAGCATAAACAATTTATTTTTGTGTGTGCACAGTATGCTTGTGCATGTGTTTTTTCTTCATTTGTTAGATACTCTAGGAAGTAGGCCTAGATTATTGAAAATGTGGCATAAACAGGTTTTAAGTTGTTCAAATCCAAAACATAGAGGTGTATTATCATAGATGAAGGTCTTGGCTGTGCAGTGAATGTATTGGCCAAGCTCCCCATGTTTTACATTTTTCAGAAAATGGCCTCTTTCTTGGTTTTGTCAACAGCGTCAGACAGAATTAGAAGTTAAAAAAACCATGTTTACTGTATTTAAGTGAATTACTTTTACAATTCAACATAATTGTAGATACTTATTGGAAGCATATTCTGAAAACTTGTCAAAAACATGTAAAACACATGCTTTTTTGTGAACTACATCAGATGTCACCACCTTCAGGTTTTGTGACAAAAAACCCTCCAAATGCACCTCAGTGGACGCTGGAGTATAAGTTTGGCTCACAATTATTACTAACATGTCTGGTAATGTTTCATTAACCAGCACAATTTAGTAAAATATGGAACAAGATGATGAGCGGAACAAAACCTGACGGTGGTGACATCTTACGGTGTGAGACAAAAAAACACTCTTTTACATATTATGCATTTTTTGCTCACATCAGCCACTTCGTTTTCGCTCTGTTTCTTAGGGGCTTCATGCCGCTTCTGAAAAAGTATATATAATTAACATTAATGTAACATAATACTATTAAAACCACCGACGGTGTTGACAGTTTATCTTTTTCTCATTTGCAATTGGGATGGTGAATGAAAAACAGTCCCTCAAAAGTCGTTGTGGCTAGGCTGACAGCTGGGAAACTTTATCGTTTTCTCCACGGAGGAGGGGCCAGGAGGCGGGGCAAGGCCACAAGCACAAGTGGAGGAGGCAAGGTCGCATATCGCAACACCCTCCATATGATGTTTGCTGCCCCCTTCCAGCATGGCATGCACCCTACCAGTGACATCATCCACAGGGCATCATGGGAGGTTGAGTACCTTTCACTTTCTGAGCTCCACTCTGAAACGCAGCTGTTGCCTGCTATTGTGAGGAGGACTTTACCAAATAGCCAAACATGTCAACAGGGAAGGCAATGTCCCAATTGTAGGGGAAATTGGGGGTTATGTGGGGGTTAGGGCACTTCAGCCGTGGTTCGGTCGGGCATTGAACCGGGAACCCTTGGGCTGCCAACCCAGTGCTCTAACCACTGAGCCACAGCTGCCCCCCCTCAATTGCTTATTAAATTGTTTATTTCTCAAATCAAAGTTTAAATGACCATTGCCACTCATGTGCACAGGCTTGAAGTATCTTACTTTAATAGAAGATGTTTGGTAAAGTGGAGAGGCTATGTAAAACTGGCTGTGAACACACACAGTCACAAACAGACAATGCAGACCCTAAAGAGAGAAGACCTGGAGCGTGATAAAAAATAGATTCCGAAAAGTGCACTTGGTAGGCTATTTTGAGAGGGAAGACAAGAGGCTGTTTCAGAAGCATAGGACATGTTTGTTGTTACAAGAGATGAAACTACTGACTGGACTTAAGGACTTCATCAGGAATGCCCGTGTCTGTGGTGCCCACTGCATATCTGAAGTTATCGTGACCATCCGTTTTGTTATTTCGGAAAAGACACCTGGCCAGATTCTGTACAAATGAACGGTGCATGGTCGATTCTGCTCCAAATTACGTCATATCTGTTTACAAACAGTAAACGGGTCTAAAGAACTTCCCTAAAGTGCATGTATCTTTAATGACTGTTGGCTCTTGTCAATGTGGCAAAGCAGCGCGACAAACAGTAACTCTATTCAGGCTTCCTGGTGATAAGATGATAATTACACTACATTACCTGTACTGTGGAGTGATCCACTATATACCCTAATCCCAGGGTAGAGTGTGTGTGTGAATGTGGTGTGGACTCTGTGCAGGAGGGTCATTGTGTCTCCAGAGATGCTGTAGAAGGCCAGAGTCCCTGCCCTGTGATCCACATACACTCCAATTCTGGAGCTGGAGGGAGAATAGTCTGAATAGAGTTGGAGTGTGTGTGTGTGTGTGCGTGTGCGTGTGCGTGTGCGTGTGCGTGTGCGTGTGCGTGTGCGTGTGCGTGTTCCAGTGTGTGTGTGTGTGTGTGTGTGTGTGTGTGTGTGTGTGTGTGTGTGTGTGTGTGTGTGTGTGTGTGTGTGTGTGTGTTTTAATGTGCTGCATTGTGTGTGCGTGCGTGCGTGCGTGTGCGTGTGCGTGCGTGCGTGCGTGTGTGTGCGTGTGCGTGCGTGTGTGTGTGTGTATAAATGGCATTGTGTGGTTGTATGTGTTTTGTAACTAAACAGCTGACCTATACTCTTTTGAAATGTGGGATTTTGGACAGTACACACACACACACACACACACACACACGCACACGCGCACGCACACACACACGCGTCGCACACGCACACGCACACGCACACGCACACGCACACGCACACGCACACGCCGTCAGTATGTATTAAATTCAAATTCAAATTTCTTTATTGGAGGATAGCCTCTTGAGATAAAAATCTCGTTTTCGAGAGGGTCCTCAAAGAAGTATGGAATAGCGGACGACGAGGTGTCCCGATATCAAGGGAAATAATGGACGAGGCGGAGCGTTCTAAACAGCCCGACGGCGCAGCCAAGTCCATTTTCCCTTGATATCGGGACACCTCGAAGGCCGCTATTCCGCTTATCACCCGGTTACCAGCATTTAAGTATTAATTTATTAATATGTTGATCTAAGGCTTCGTGAGAAAGTAGATGCACCACTTCCTAATCTAGTGAGACGCGCCTCTATCGGAGGCATGTAAGGACGCGCACAGAATGTTGGTGACTTGACAACCAAATGCGATAGAATTGACGACTGGGTTTTTGACTTGACAACCAGATGCGATAGAATTAGTAACGGGGTCTTGACTAGACAACCAGATGCGATAGAACTAGTAACGGCACTTCACTTGAAAGTTAGAGATGAAGAAACTTGGACGCCCGCACCCCTGCATGACATCATAGGTGTCCTGCTACCGGGGAATAAAGGACACCTGCTCAGTCAATCAGAAGACGTTGCGTCTGCTCACTGGGTGATAAACATACATAACACACACATTACAAATATTCACACACACTGCAGCTCTTCCTCACCACACACACCCCAACTCTTACCAAAAAAAATAACATTTAATACCATGGCTAAAAAAGTTCTTCATAATACAGGAGGAGAAAACACAAAACAAATATTCATGTCCATAATGTTCATACATGTGTATAGAACCAAAATATAAGAAAACTGAGACATACAGTTGAGGACGATATTATTAGCCCCCCTCCTGAAATTAGACATTTCTCTTGATTTCTCAGTAAGAATTACCATTATTCACCGTTTCTGTTATTCTGGAAACAAATACACTGATGGAGATAATGTTCAATGAGTTGAATTTGGATTTTTCTATTGTTACGATGATTTTAAACAAAAAAGGGCAAAAATGACAAGGACAAAATTATTAGCCCCCTGATCATTAATAGTCAATAAGGCGCCATTTATGAACCAAAACTGACAACAGGCTCTGATAAGTTGCTACCTAGGTTGGCTCGTGCCCCACTAGGGATTTTGGCCCATTTTTTCACTGCAAAGTGTTCTAGCTGGTCCAAATCGCATGGATGCTGAGCATAGACATTAACCACAGACTCTCAGTGGGATTGAGGACTGGAATATGAGCGGGTGATTCCAATATCATGGTTTTAGTGTCCTTGAAGAACCTCTGAACTAATCTAAATGTATGCTTTGGGTTACAATGTTGTTGGAAGACCCAGCAATCCAGATTCAGACCCAGACTCCCTGTGTCTGAGGCTGAATAACAGACTAAACTTGATGCCCTTCCACTATGTGTAACTGTGGAAACTGCTTAGCCTCATTAGACCAAAAAAGGATTGGACACCTGCCTAGATGATTGTTATTGACCTGGCCTCACCTGGAGGTTTTTTTCCCCCCCCCAAGAAAGACAGTTGTTAGGGCTTGTCATCATATTGGGCTTTGGGGCCATCATCACAGAAGAACCCCTTTACTAAAGGCAGTGCATATCAGAGTGTTATTGAGCTTTACCCGTGAACATTTGAAAGTCAAAAATGAGTTTTGAACGTCTCTGCTTTCATCTGATGATATTCAATTGCACCTGCTTTGATGCATGAATTCTGCTTCTGTCAGGTGAAGAAAGGGATAGGCCTTGGATCGTTATAAGATGGTTTCCACAATTAAACATGGTGGTGGATGCATCATTCTGTGGCAGCCTCAGCCACAGGAAACCTTTTTTAGGTGTACGGCACCATAAAAACTGAAAATTATGATAGAATGTGGAAAGTGACCTTGTAAAAATATGCTCATAGAGGGAGTTAAGATCTTCACTGGATCTTTCAATAAGATAACAACCCAAAACTTGCATCCAAAATAGTTCAAATGTTCTTCAAGGATATTAAAACCATGGTCATGGAGCGGTTCAGACCTCAATCCTTCAGATAGTATTTGAAGACTGCTGAAAATGAATGTCCATCCTCAACATCCATGCAATTTGGACCAGCTTAACTATTTGCAATGAAGAAAATGGACCAAAATCCCTGGTTGGACATGTGCCAACATAGTTAACAACTAATCAAAGTGCCTGGTGTCAATGTTTGTTCATAAATGGCACTGTATTGACTATTAATGATAAGGGGGCTAATAATTTTGTCCTTGCCATTTTTACACTTTTTTGTTTAAACTCATTGTGAAAATGTAAAAGTCCAAATTTAACTTATTGGATACTATCTCCATGGTGTATTCGTTTCCAGAATAACATACATTTATTAATAATGATCATTCTCAATGATCAATGAAGAGATATGTCTAATTTCAGGAGGGGGGCTAATAATATCGTCCTCAACTGTATATATAAAAATAACTCTATGGAGAATCTAAAACATATATCATTTTTCATAGATCATACTCAACTGAAACATCTACATTGGTCAGATGATTGAATGTAGTTCTGAAGGGATACTTTAAAAGAAGGGAAAGATGTAATGGACCTTAAAGAGGAGGGTAAGCTGTTCCAATCAGAAGGGGCTTTAAACTGAAATGCACGTCGTCCAATCTCTTTGGAAATTCTTGGAACAGAAAAGAAAACATGATCATGGTGTCCTAAGGCATATGATGAGCTATAAGAAATTAAGTACTGTCTTAAATAAAGAGGATAATTGAAAATTATACATTTATAAATGAACTGAAACCAGTGAAACTGTCATCTGGCCGATGGAGATAGAATATTCATTCCCTGATACATATCGCAGTGATGGGTCAGGAATGGGCTCCTCAAGACAAATCTGCATGCTATTATAGATAACAGTAAGAGATTTAAGATTTGATTGAGTTGTGTTCATGTACACCGTGTCAGCATAGTCAATGATAGGAAATAAACGTTGGGTAACAATTTTTAATCGTGTGTCTTGTGTGAAGCAATTAATTGAGCGATAAAGCTGTCTTAAATTAAAGTTGAATTTATTATATTAACCCTATTTTCCTACCGGTACTGCGCACCAGCTGTACATTTTATACAGGTGCTGTGCACCTGGCAACCCGTCTACTTTCACCATTGGCAATTACTCAAACACAAACTTAACATTTAACCTACAGTAGACAACAGGTCATTACAATACTGTAGTTTGTAAATCTTACATTTGGCTATGCATTTAAAACACTATAGTAGTCACTTGGGCTGCTCGATTATGGAAAAAAAAATCATAATCACGATTATTTGGGTGAAAATCATTATCACGATTATTAATCACGATTATTGTTTTTTGCTGATTTAAATATATATATATATAACAAAATGAAATATAACCAAGAATGAGTTATATACAGGATGAGCAAAATAAAATTAATTGTAATAGTAATTTAAAGGCAATAGCATGAAACTTGGGTGAACAGATTGCTGGCCAGAAACACCAGCCTGTCAGTATGTTCTGGCTTCTAGGATGCTCTTGAAGGTAGGTCACTATTACCACGATTAAATCATGATTGAAATCACGATTTCGATATCACGATTTTCGATTATTTTCGATTAATTGTGCAGCTCTAGTAGTCACAATATATGACTGTTGGAGATATCCGCACAATTGACAGACCAATGATTGGTCTTTGAACCAACGTGCATGTGTGTTGATGTGAAGTGGTTGTCTGGTTACCATGGAGACTGTGGGAGAATTGTCTGGTTACCATGAAGTCTATGGGAGAGTTGTCTGGTTACCATTGAAGACTATGGGAGAATTGTCTGGTTACCATTGGAGACTATGGGAGAATTGTCTGGTTACCATTGGAGTCTATGGGAGAATAGTCTGGTTAACATTGGAGACTAAGGGAGAATGGTCTGGTTACCATTGGAGACTATGGGAGAATTGTCTGGTTACCATTGGACACTATGGGAGAATTGTCTGGTTACCATTGGAGACTGTGGGAGAATTGTCTGGTTACCATGGAGACTATGGGAGAATTGTCTGGTTACCATTGGAGACTGTGGGAGAATTGTCTGGTTACCATGGAGACTATGGGAGAATTGTCTGGTTGCCATTGAAGTCTATGGGGGAATTGTCTGGTTACCCTGGAGACTATTGGGAAATTGTCTGGTTACCATGGAGACTGTGGGATTTTCAAACTTCAGAGTCTCCTGATATGAGGTTTACAGTACGTCTCAAGTACATTTGGTGACATGAAGGTAAATAAACAAGTGGAACAGCTGCTTTCGACCAAAAGACAATACTGGTACTTCTTACTCTATTAATCAGCTATTGTATTTATTTTGGTGCTTTGGACCAGAAGACAATACCGGTACTTCTTACTCTATTAATCAGCTATTATATTTATTTTGGTGCTTTGGACCAGAAGACAATACTGGTACTTCTTACTTATTAATCAGCTATTATATTTATTTTGGTGCTTTGGACTAGACAATACCGGTACTTACTTATTAATCAGCAGTTATATGACATTTATTTCATGGAATCCTGTACTGTCCATTAAAAAATATATTATATATATATATATATATATATATATATATATATATATATATATATATGACGTTTATATTTGACAGTTGCTATGTTTACATGACGTTTTTAAAATACTCCAGAATTAGTCATGTTTCCTATGATTTGTCATTTAATTCCGATGTAGTTATAAATCCAGACTACATCAGGTTACAGCCCCTCTCCTGCCCAGACACAGACGTCACAACAGTTTTGCACAGACGTACCAACAATACTCGTGGCCACTATAAATGATTACCACAGAAGCAAAGAGTGGAACTCGCACACCAGCAGCCGATGCAATAATTGGTTTATTGCTAAGTGCTAAAAGGTGCTCCCCAAAAGTGCAAAACGTTTTCGGTCACCAGACCTTCCTCTGTGCAAACAGACAAAATCACAGAGGACTTCCTTGTATAGAGTTTACCTAATAGGTGGTAGATATGTCAATCAACAGTCGGTTAGGTTGACGTATACTGACAGTGTTGGAGGATACCAAAAGGCATAGGCCTATGTCAAAGGAAAGATAGGGTACAATGTGTAGTCTAAGGAATAGTCCAAAAATGAAAAAAAATAATAATACTCGTGGCCACTATAATGATATTAAATAATACTCGTGGCCACTATAAAGATATTAAATAACTCTCGTGGCCACTATAAAGATATTAAAATAATACTTGTGGCCACTATAAATGTTTAAAATAATACTCGTGGCCACTATAAAATAATACTCGTGGCCACTATAAAATAATACTTGTGGCCACTATAAATTAATACTCGTGGCCACTATAAAATAATACTTGTGGCCACTATAAAATAATACTCGTGGCCACTATAAGGGATTAAAATAATATGTTAGGGATTCCCTAACATGTTGTGCACTTGAATTAAAAAGAAAAAGCATCCCATCTGAGCTGCTCCGGTGTCTTCTCTTCATTCAAGATTACCTGCCTCCCTCCCGTTGATGCACCAGATGTAAAAACAGAAGCGCGTGTAACCCCTTTTTTGAGGATTAAAATAATACTCATGACCACTATAAAGATATTAAATAATACTCGTGGACACTATAAAGATTTAAAATAATACTCGTGGACACTATAAAGGTTTTAGGATGCATTTTATTATCATTTTAATAATCAACAATAATCAGTAATTATATTACATCTTCTTTCTGTAATCACATAGGCCTACTCTACATGGACAACATGTATTTTACAAGAAACAACATCCCAGTGTCTAAATTTTCTGACAAAAATCTTCAGTAGACTTCAAAAAGCTTTAAAATACAATTAAATACATCAAATCAAAAGCTAACTTTGTACTTGATGATTAAGAAAATGCTTGCAGAACAAATGTATTATTAAAAACTGAGCAGTGTGTGTGTGTGGGTGTGTGTATGTATGTCACTGATTCTGGAGAAAGTGGCTAAAACAGGTTGTAATGTTGACAGAAAAAAACAAAGTGAATTACAAATGGTATATCCTCGTAGACTAAGGTCTTGGCTTTTCAGAAATGCACAAGGCCAATCTCCCCATTATGTATTTTTTTCAGAAATCAGGCTTTTCTCCGATCATACCTTGTTTTTTGTCAACACCGTCAGACACAATTAAAAGTTATTAAAATTGTATTGATTTGGTTGCATATGTATCTGGAGTTTTTAAGTGATTATGTGTATTTTTTGGTTCACACATATGCCTTTAAATGTTGAAAATTCACTTTTGTTCTATTTTAATACTGTTTCATGTGTTCTAATTTTAAAATATGTACCGTCATACGATGCTTATTTAACGCCTAAATACAACAAACATTTTTTTGTAATTTCACAAATATTCGTGTAGGCTTAAATTGGCTATTACTTTGATATTTCAACAACTCCTAAGGAAAATGTTGTAAGCACATTCCTTTAAAATGTCCAAAACTCCTTCTTACGGTGGTGACTTAAGAGCTGACAGTGGTGACAGTAATCTGAGAGTGGTGAAAGTGGCCTAATTAGTACCTGCATTTAGCAAAATAAATAGCCCTCTCAAGTCAATGGCATCTTGCATAAACACTTTATTTTTGTGTGTGCACAGTATGAGCATGTGTTTTTACTTCATTAGTTAGATTATCTAGGAAGTAAGCCACTGGTTGTTGAAAATGTGGTAAAGACAGCTTTTAAGTTGTTCAAATCCAAAATATAGAGGTGTATTATCATAGATGTAGGTCTTGGCTGTGCAGTGAATGCATTGGCCAAGCTCCCCATGTTTAACATTTTTCATAAAATGGGCTCTTTCTTGTTTTGTCAACAGCGGCAGACAGAATTAGAAGTAAAAACACATGTTTACTGTATTAAAGTGAATTACTTTAACAATTCAACATAACTGTAGATACTTATTGTATGCATATTCTTAAAACATGTCAAAAACACGTAAAACGTGTTTTTTGGTGAACTCCATCAGATGTCACCACCGTCAGGTTTTCTGACAAAAAAACCTCCAAATGCACCTCAGTGGTGGCTAGAGTATCATTTTGGATCACAATTATTACTAACATGCCTAGTAATGTTTCATTAACCAGCACAATTTAGTATAATATGGAACAACATGATGAGCAGAACAAAATCTGACGGTGGTGACATCTGACGGTGTGAGACAAAAAAGCACTCTTTTAAATATTATGCATTGTTTGTTCACATTAGCCATTTCATTTTCGCTCTGTTTCTTGGGTGCTTCATACCTTTTCTGAAAAAAAAAATATTTATTAACATTAATGTAATACAATACTATTAAAACCCCCAACGGTGTTGACAGTTTATGGTTGGGACAGTACCAGTGTCCAAACAAATTAACAAATTGAGGACAAAATAATAAACTTACAGGAGCTTCAGTGATGGTGAAGTAGGCAGTAGAGCTAAAGGTTTGAAAAGGGGTCCTCAGTAATGAAAATTACCTTGTGCATACCTGATTTTATTGTCTTTTAGAAAAAATCTGACGGTGGTGACCAATATGCTGGACACATTTTGAGCAATCAGTAAATAATAGTAAATATTGTTTTACATCCACTATGTGCACATCTGTAGAACCACTTTAATATGGTCTTCCACATCATGGTGATATTGTTCAATTCTGTTTGTGATTTTTGTATTTTAAGTCAATTGAAATGATGATGCCAGTCCTTGGGACAGGCGTTTTTACAGGGTGTGGACAGGTTTATAGCCATGAAAAGTAATAAAATTACACTTAAATATTTCAAACAAAAATGTATTCGTGTGACAGACCCCTTGGCCATTACCTGGGTTCATTTTGTTTGTGAAAATTTAGTTGATTTTCAACAGAATTAATATTTTACTGCAGGGACATGTTTTTGCCAAACTTTCAAGAATCAGTGATGTGTGTGTGTGTGTGTGTGTGTGTTGAATGATCCATGGCATCAGTCATGTAGGGGCCTCACAACAGCTTCATTGATGATCCTTTAGTTAACAAAAACCCAGGGTAGAGTGTGTGTGTGAATGTGGTGTGGACTCTGTGCAGGAGGGTCATTGTGTCTCCAGAGATGCTGTAGAAGGCCAGAGTTCCTGCCCTGTGATCCACATACACTCCTATTCTGGAGCTGGCCACTAGAGGGAGTGCAGTCTGTTTATTATTGTGTCTGAAAGAGGAGCTGGAGCTGGTGAGGTCCAGCCTCCAGGACTGATCATTACGTCCAAACACACACTCAGCACTCCCTCCTTTCCTGTTGATGCTTTTATATGACACTGCTATAAAAACCCCTCCACTCCACTCAACCTCCCAGTAGCAGCGTGCAGACACACCCTCTCTACACAGCACCTGAGGATACTCATTAAATCTTTCTGGATGACGAGGATATGGCTGAGGGGCCCCAGGTATCCACTCCACCCTCCTGTTCCCCTCAGACAGATGGAGTTCTTCAAGTGCTGTATTTGGATCCAGAGTGAAGTGAGAGCAATCTGATGGAGGAGAGGAAAGCACAAAAACATGTTTTATTTGTGTTCTGTGTGTGTGTGTGTGTGTGTGTGTGTGTGTGTGTGCGGTTGGTTGCAGTTATAATTTATATGTTGCCTCGCACATCACTGGTAGGTGTGTGGTTGAGCGTGTGTGTGTGTGTGTGTGTGTGTGTGTGTGTGTGGTGAGGGAAGAGTTTGTGTGGTTTGTGCGTGTGTGTGTGTGTGTGCTGTGTGTCTTCCTTTGTGATATGTAAATATTTGTTACGTGTGTGTGTGTGTGTGTGTGTGTGTGTGTGTGTGTGTGTGTGTGTGTGTGTGTGTGTGTGTGTGTGAGGATGTGAATTCTCTTCCCCTCCTCACCGCTCCGTTTGTGAATGCGCACGGACAGCGTTTGCAACAGCAAGCGCATAAAGTGTCTCTCTCTCTCTCGGTTGCGCAAACGGAGCACTCGTATTCGCACACACGCACACGCACACACACACACACACACACAGAATACTGATTCTGGACTTGTGAAACATGTAAATGGACAGTGTTGTGTCGGGTTTGGTTGGGGAGAATGTTGTGACTTTGGGGGGAAAAGTTTGAACAGTTTTGGTTGTCGCGGGCGGCGCCATTAACCACGAGGTTCTCATTCATCGCATTTCATATTTCACACTTTGCCGTTAAAACAGTCCCTTCATAACATCCACAGCATCTAGTGAGGTACCCGCTAGCATGTTCCACTACCCAACGCACCACAGTTTCCCCTCCAGTCCAATCATTCACTGCGCAAACATTCACCATTCCTCCACTCAACAGTCCACTGCACACACCAGCTCCGCCTCCCTTCTTCCACAGCGAAAGTGTTTCCGCTGGGAGAGCGCACCTTTTCTGTTGATGTGAGCTGCCAATCAAACTATCATATTGTCCGCGATCCATTTTGTTTATTTATTCTCGTTATTTTCGCCATTTAGTTGTTTATTTGTAATTGTGGTTATTATGGTATGACATGTCATTGGTGGGGGTTTAATCTATTTGTGGTTTGATATTGTTTTGGCCAATTTTAATTCTGTAAATATTATGTGGGGAAAGGTGATTGGTTGTTTAGGGAGTAGAACCAATGGGGTTCCAGGGGACTCTGATTGGTGTGATTTAGTGCTAAGGGGGTTTCCTATTTAAGAGGCCCTCATTCTCTGTTATGGGGAGAGAGGGGCAAGGAGACTTTCTGTGACGCTGCCTGACGATGTAAGTGCATTACTCTGTTTTTCATGCTACATATTTTTGCTGGGCTGTGTTTGCTATACCGGAGCTAAAAGCTATTAGCATTTTTTGTTAGCATTTCTCAAGCACTATTTTTTTGTACGGACATTTTGCACTTTTGGAACTGAATATCATGTTTGCCATTTTTGTTGGATATTTTTGTTGGATTTTTGGACCGTGAATATTTTTGCACTTGGACATTGAAAACTACACTCTTAAAAATAAAATTCCATCTATTTTTTTTGGATTTCTGACCACCTTGTTTCCGTTTTTCCTCCAATCTCCATGGTTGCCTTACCCCCCACATGGGGGTGACTGCTCGCATCCTCACAGTGTGTGTGGTGTGATGTGTGTGTGTGTGTGTGTGTGTGTGTGTGTGTGTGTGTGTGTGTGTGTGTGTGTGTGTGTGTGTGTGTGTGTGTGTGTGTGTGTGTGTGTGTGTGTGTGTGTGTGTAATAGGACATGGCTGTGTTTAAGCAAGATCATGTGAGATCACTATTGGAGGAGTAGTGATGATCACTCCATCATTCCTCCTGTGTGTAGAGGGATGGTAGAGCACTACCGTGTGTGTGTGTCGTGCATGTGTGTGTGTGTGTGTGTGTGTGTGTGTGTGTGTGTGTGTGTGTGTGAGTTTTTATTTACTTCCAATGTACTGTCGTTCTGATACAGGAATGCACTGCAGAGACGGGTAAATAGAGCGTAAGTATTGCAGCTGTAATTACGGTACAGAATCTTACCTGTCAATCACTACATATGTGTGTCTGTGTGTCTGTGTGTTTGTGTTTGTGTGTGTGTCCAACTCACACTGTAAGAAGTCCTCTCTGGTCACTGGTTCACCAATAAGAGTCTGGCCATCAGACACTGACAAAGAAATCATAGGCCTAAATAAGTGCATCAACACCACACTATGAAAACATCATATTGGCCTAAATAAGTGCATGATCACCACAATATGAAAACATCACATTGGCCTTAATAAGTGCATCAACACCACAATATTAAAACATCACATTGGCCTAAATAAGTGCATGAACAACACACATCAGGGGTGACGAACGAAAGATTCAACCTTTAGTTTAACGCTTGATCAGGGAGAGCGACAAACTGAACGTGGAGAAAGATTCAACCTTTAGTTTAACGCTTGATCAGGGAGAGCGACAAACTGAACGTGGAGAAAGATTCAACCTTTAGTTTAACGCTTGATCAGGGAGAGCGACCAACTGAAGACTGTGTTTAGAAAAATTGTAGACATTCCTTTGGCTGCCGCCTGCTGCTGTCGAACTGCATCACAAGAAACGTACATATTTTTTGCTGGTTCAACTTCTCTTTTGATGCCTTTGACGCACGGGCGCCACCCAAAATTAAGGGCCCCATGAAACATTTGAATTTTGGGCCCCCTTAAGGGCCCCTGTCAGCGCTGCCTGGGCCCTTAAGAATCACTTCCCCTAGTGGCACCTCAGCATGAATTCTGGAAATAAACAACTAAAAATCTTGCACAGTGCACCTTTAAATAAAATTAATAATTAAGCCAAAAACATCCAAAAAAAGACCGTAATCGATGTTCTCAACAGCAGAATACCATTCTATTGCATCTCTGAACATTACTTGATGTTGACTGGCTAAATGTAGATTAAGTGTTTGTAGCAACCTACCTCACCCACATCACTTGGGATGGGAGGTCTTTATTATTAGCTCAATAAATATCTAATTATACATGCAGTGTAGAGTGGGTTGAGCACATCAAAAAGAGTTATTTTAGGAAAGCTTCAAAATGACCAATGATTTAATATTCAGTATTTTGTGTATGCACATTCCAGTGTGTGTGTGTGTGTGTGTGTGTGTGTGTGTGTGTGTGTGTGTGTGTGTGTGTGTGTGTGTGTGAGAGTGTGTGTGTGTGTGCGCGCGCGCGTGCGTGTGTGTGTGTGTGTGGTGAAGACTCACTGTGTCTGCTCTGGATGATCTGGACGTGTTCCGCTGCTACAAGATGAAAACAAAAATCAAATGCTCATGTCTTGCCATGGAAAGATAATTGAAGATGTCTGTTATGACTTCTATTTTTTTCAAACCTGCTGCAGATATCTTGACTATTTCCTGCTTGAAGACTGAATTTAATTTCTCCTCCAGCTGCATCTTCAGTGCAGACACAGATTCCTTCAGGGGCTCCAAGGAGAAGCTTTGGCTGAAGGTCACGCTGGTTGAAATTGTGCTGTAAGGCCTCCCAGTGATGGACACAATGTTCTGCATAGAGACACACACACAGACACATTAGTTTAGGGTAGACATACTGACCTTAATCAGCAGGACATTAACAGGGCTGTATCACCACTGTTTTTAAGTCTATAAAAAGTAATGTTTTCTACCTTGAGAAAGTAGATGGGATCCTGAGTCAGTGAAAGCTGCTTCATCTCAGCATCTGTCTTCTTCAGCTCAGCAATCTCCTGCTCCAGTCGCTTCAGGAGTCCTTCAGCTCGACTCACCTCAGCCTTCTCCTGAGCTCTGATCAGCTCTGTCACCTCAGAGCACCTTCTCTCAATGGAGCGGATCATCTCAGTAAACATCCTCTCACTGTCCTCCACAGCTGTCTTTGCACCAGACTGACAGGACACAAACACGCGCGCGCACACACACACACACACACACACACACAGGCTCTTTTTGAAATGTTTAATATCTCTACATCTGTATAGTATAGTAGTGTTGCTTATAAATCCCTCCGGATTACAATGGCTGAATTGTCGAAACTAACATTAAATGTGCTGTATTGTTTAACCTGAGACTAAATACAGGTTAGCAATGTCAGTCTCTGCTTTTGAAGGGGGGGGGGGCAAACAGCATTAGAGCCATGCTTGTGTCACAGCTCATCATAACTACTATCTCACTGCATAACCAGAAACCTGCTGCAGATTGTCTTCTCCTCTGGTCAGTTCTCACCTTGAGAGTCTCCACAGCCTTCCTCAGCTCCTGCAGCTCCTTCTCCTTCAACTGGATTATCTGCTGGCATCTCCTCTGGCTCTGCCCCAACCCCTCCTGGACCAGCAGGAATCAAAGCAACAGAGTTTGAATTTGTCCCTTATTTATGAGAGTGCTATAGGACTGAGTGAGGTGAAAACGTTCAGCACAAATTCTTCAAAAGCAGCTGACACAACGTGACCTCAGATAGACATTAGATGCAGTTGAGGGATTAACACGAGACAGAGCCTGTATGACAGGTAGGAGGGAGGCGACACTGAAGTTGGCAAAAATTCTTCATGGTTGGTACAGTGTGACCAGGGTAAGATTTGTGAGAAAGTCAGAAGGGGGGATATGTTTCAGATTTCAAGCTATATCAATGGAGTTACATTAAACTCTGATCAAAATCATGCAGAAAAAGTGACAATATCAAAACCAGAAGGGGGTACAATCACCCCCACCCCCCCTACAAATCACACCCTGAGCGTGACCTCAGCTAGACATTACAGTATTTCTCAATTGGTTTTGTAAATTTCTCAAATCTCTCTCTCTATTTGCAAAACATAATGTTCATTCTCAAAACAGTTTTAACAAATAGAACAACACTGTGGATGGCCTGCAAAACCAAGTCTCTTGCTCAAACCCCAAGTTTTTGTGTCAATGAACGTATCAGTGCCAGCAGAATGGTTAGTCATTGTGTCATAGTGTGGTCCGTGTATGGACAAGCTAGTCAAATCACTTTGTCATGTTGTCAATTGAGTAGTACACTCTTGAGGGTCTTTTCTGAAGCAAAATGCTGTTTAGATTGGATGGGAAATGTTGTAAATTTGACTTTATATTACATTGATCAGATAAGATTGTCCTAGATATACATTTAGACTATGACTATTCATTGACAGGTTTTCTCACTGCAAAATAGGAAAAATAGCAAACTCTGTTTGAGGTGTCAAAATGTGCCCTCTACCATCCCTTTTTACTTGTCTTGCAAGCCCATGTGAAAAAAATCTAGAACTGTAAAGCAAAATAAATTTGAAACAATACACTGATACTGTATAAAGTGCACTTACTGTCTTGTGAAATTCTAGGGAAATATTGTAATTTTGCGTGGAACGTAATTATAAAGGGCACATGAGCAGTGCCTATTGTTGTATTGCATGCCCATTTTCTCTATCCCTTCTATTGCCTTTGATTAGAGAGAGTCAATATTTACCTGTGAGCAATTTACCAATTCAGATCACATTTATAGATTAAAAATCCAATGGAAATTATACAGTGCTTATCACATTATGACAGCTTGGTAAGTCATTTTGCATGTCAAGACTTAAACTATGACATAGGGCCTAAATGTTTTGGGGGGTGAGATAGTTTTGTGTATTCAGTGACAATGCTTTTTGAGTGATATGACAAAAGCAATTCATAATGTACGAAAAAGCTGATAATTGTACACAACCATCTGCATGGTGATGAAAGCATTTGCTAAATGCTGAAAACTATGAGAAACGTATTTTACCATGTGCACAGATAACAGCAGGAAGTCACAATTGAACAAGAAGTTCTGAGAATGATTATTCTGTTGTGAGAAATATACAAAACCAATTGAGAAATACTGTAAACACGTGGCAGACTGGCCAAACTTGTATGACAGGTAGGAGGGAGGCTCCACTGAAGGGAAGCGTGTCAACAGATGTTACCTGTTAGACTCTCTGGAATGCTTCCTTCAGAACACGACGAGCCTCTCCATATTCAAATAGTACATTATAAGTAAGCCACTATAAAGTAGGCCTATAAGCCCCTGTGTGTTAATGACATGACTATGACATGGTCACTGCACAATAAGCCATACTGCTATGCCTTGATTGGGGAATTAAAGGAATTAACGTAATTTCAGTTAATCAGTTATTTATTATTTATTCATTTAATAATAAACGCTGGCTTGAATTTAAATGTTACAATAGTTATAGCACAAGGTATCATAAAATGAATGCCCGAATACATTTGCACTTCATTGACTTACCTTTTTCTGCCCCCATTCCGCCGTAGCCGTGATCGTGTCGTGGCCTTTATGATCGTCCATTGTACACAGATAGCAGATGCAACTCTGGTCGGTGCGACAGAATATTTCAAAAGGCTTCTTATGACGCGGACAGATCCTCTCCTGTAGCTGGCCTGTGGCATCAACGATGGTGTGATATTCACCATGAAGTTCATTGTGAGTTTTTAAATGAGTGTCACAGAAAGACATCAGACACTCCAGACAGGACTTGACAGCTTTGAGTTTTCTCTTGGTGCAGACGTCACATGCCACATCTCCAGGTCCAACATAGCGGCGAGCAGTAGCAGCAGTTTGGATGATTGTCTTCCTGAACATCTCCACTATTTCAGCAATCAGAGAGTTTTTGTAGACGACAGGTCTGGAGTCGAAGGTGTGTTTGCACAGGGGGCAGCTGTATTTCCTTTTCCTGTCCTCCTGATCCCACCAGCCATTAATGCACCTCATACAGAAATTATGTCCACAGAGAATAGTCACCGGATCCCTCAACAGCTCCAGACAGACTGGACAAGTGAAGGAGTCCTCCTCCTGAGAAGACGCTGACGCCATGTTGTAGCTCTACAGAACACCAAGTGCACACTCTGAGAAGCAGCAGCAGAGTGACAGCTGACTACCTCAGAACACTAAGGAGGAGCTCAGGGAGGGAGGGGTTGGGGATTGTCCAATCAGAATCATTCTTGTTATCAGTGAGGCGGAAGGTGGAACCAGGTGAGTGTTACGAGTGCACATTCTTCCAGTTCTCTTTCAACTTGCTCTTGTGGACTCATGCTTAGCTGACGTCCTGCCTCCATGGAGAAAACAATAAGATATCCCCACTGTCAGCATCCCCCTGATAGCACACACACACACACACACACACACACACACACACACACACACACACACACACACACACACACACACACACACACACACACACACACACACACACACACACACACACACACACACACACACACACAGGAGCATATAACTACAATATAACAACTATACTACAGTGTAATTACTATCACAGTATTACATATTATTTCTATGACTGGTTTGCTAGTGCCTCTTTTCCACTGTCAGTTTTCTGGTAGGCCTACAGTTCGCCAAGGTGTGACTCGGCCGCCACTTTTTGCTTTTTGAATAGGCATGATACAGCTCAATTATAAAGCAAAAAGTGGTGGCCAAGTCGCGCTGTGTTGAGCTGTAGGCCTACCAGAAGACATATTGGTGTTCACTCCAACGCACACTATCAAGAGGATGAGCCTGAGGGCATAAGTGAGAGAGGGATGGAGAGAGAGAAGCCAGGAGTAGCATCAGGAGGGAGGGTCTCCCAAGTTGAAGGCCATGGCACTTAACTGATCGGGGGAGGTGCGCCATCACCCCCGCAGAACAAAACAAGGCAGCTCCATCGGAGTAGATTGGCCCGCGGATCTCAACTCTGGTAATATGCCGTCAATTAACAACTAAAAACAGTTCTAGGCCTATGCCGATAATATCGGCCTCTATTGGACTACTGGAAAGCGGTGACCAACTGTGAGCTTTAACGATGTAGGCTAATTAGACATCTGTATATGCAGTTGCATCGGGGTGTCGTTTGCTAAATCACTTACCGGTATTACCTTCGCCAAGGGTTTGTCTGTCTATTTGTCAGCAGCATAACTCAAAAACTAATCAACAGATTTGGACGAAACTTTCTAGAGTTGTTGATAATGGCCCAAGGCACAAGTGCTTAAATTCTGGTGGTGATCCGGATCACGGACCGGAACCACGACTTTTTGAAAGATTCTGTCAGCAGGATAACTCAAAACTGAATCAACCGATTTGGACAAAACTTTCTAGATTTCTTAGTAATGACCCAAGGAAGAGGTGATTAATTTCTGGGGGTGATCTGGATCACGAACCATAACCAGGACTTTTTAAAAGATTCTTCATTGTTGATGGCCTACAGTGCCCTCCATAATTATTGGCACCCCTGGTTGAGATGTGTTTTTTTTAGCTTCCAATTATTATTATTTTTTTCTAAATAATATGGGACCTTAATGGAAAAAAAGAGAAAAATCCAACCTTCAATACAAGTGCATTTATTCAGTGGGGAAAAAATCCTACATAAAATAATAATTATTTGACATCAAATAATATGTGTCACAATTATCAGCACCCCTGTTGTTAATATTTTGTAAAACCCCCTTTTGCCAACAAAACAGCACCTAATCTTCTCCTATAATGTTTCACAAGATGGGAAAAGACAGAAAGAGGGATCTTCAGCCATTCCTCTTTGCAGAATCTCTCTAAATCATCCAGAGACCTGGGTCCTCTCCTCTGTACTCTCCTCTTCAGCTCGCCCCACAGGTTCTCAATGGGGTTGAGGTCTGGGGACTGAGATGGCCATGGGAGGAGCTTGATTTTGTGTCTGGAGAACCATTTCTGTGTAGATTTGGTCATATGTTTAGGGTTATTGTCTTGCTGAAAGACACAGTGACGGCCCACCTTCAGCTTTCGGGCAGAGGGCAACAGATTTTGATTTAAAATGTCCTGGTATTTCAAAGCATTCATGATGCCATGCACCTTAACAAGCTTCCCAGGGCCTTTGGAAGCGAAACAGCCCCACAGCATCACTGACCCACCCCCATACTTCACAGTGGGTATGAGGTGCTTTTCAGCATGCGCATCTTTCGTGGCACGCAGACCCACTTAGAGTGTTTGTTGCCAAAAAGCTCAATCTTGGTCTCATCTGACCATCTGTCCCAGTTGAAGCCCCAATACCGCTTGGCGAACTCCAGACGTTTGCGTTTATGATTGTGGGTGAGGAAAGGTTTTCTCCGTGCATGCCTCCCAAACAGCTTGTTGGCGTGTAGACAGCACCTGATGGTTGATTTGGAGACTTTGTGACCCCAGGATGCTACCATTTGTTGTAATTCTGTAACAGTGAGCCTTGGAGATCTTTTGATTTCTCTTACCATCCTCCTCACTGTGCGTGGTGGCAAAATAAACTTGGGTCCTCGTCCAGGCTTGTTTACCACTGTTCCAGTTGTTTTGAACTTCTTAATTATTCCTCTCACAGTAGATATGGGCAGCTGCAGTTGAGTGGCAATCTTCTGGTAGCCTCTGCCTGACCTGTGAAGGTCGACGCACATCTGCCTCACTTGTATGCTGTGTTCCTTTGTCTTTCCCATGTTTAAGAGTGGATACGAGAAATGGCCTCGGTGTCATGTCATATTTATACCCCAGGTAAACAGGAAGTGATGAATTACTTATTAAATGTTCCTACATACTCCGGTAAACTTTGTAAACTACTGTAGAAATGACAGAAATGCTTAACCCTTGTGTTGTGTTCGTAAGCTGCATACACCTGTGGTGTTCGGGTCATTTTTGACCCGTGATAACAAAACTCAGCCATAAAATACCCAAAAACACTAGTTATCATCAAATATTGTTTTTCATCTCATGGCTAACTTGGTATGTATTCATATCCATGGAAATATTACTTTATGTATTCATCTTTTTGACTTTACTGGTCTTTTATCTTACATTATGCAAATCGTTTTTGATGAATAAACTATCAAAATCTGCATAAATTCACTATTAATACCTCCTAAAGTGATACAATTAGTGATTATGTTGTCCATGTATTACAGCTGATATGAGAGTACAACAACCCCCAAATTTATTTTATTGGTTTTTCTCTAATATTGAAAAATATCATCAATAGTGGCATTTGTGGTGTTGAGGTCCAAACCAACCCAAAGAGATTTATAGCAGGATAAAGACCAAATGTCAACTAAATTAGTTTTTCAGTGCATAAAATCAATGTTTAAATATGTTGACTTGGTGTTTTTCAATATTTATATGATTTTAGTGTGGTAAATATACAAAATAACAATTCTGTCCGAGTCACAGCTATTCCACCAATCTAATGCAAAGATATTGGAAATGAACACAATTAACATGAAAAAAGTCACACTATTCATCTGAATCCCCTATGCCATGAACATGGACCATTATGTCATTGCCACATCAACTTTTTGGAAAGTGTAAGACCAGTTCTACATGTTTTGATGCCATTATGCATTTTTGATACGTTTTTTGGAAAAAATAATGTACAAAAATGTATTTTGCAAACAAATGTGCAAAAAATCTCATTATATAATGCAGAAATGGATTCCCTGACCATGAAAACATATGAGCAGACACCAGAAATACATCTGTACTCCTTTCACAGCAGGAGATATGACGTATTGTAGTGTATGGGACTGTCCGGCGGCCATATTGGATTTGGAATATGAAAAAGCCGGCAAAAAAAAATTCAGGCAAGAAATATATTTTCCTCACCATAAATCACCAAACTAAAGACAAGGGGCAACCAACAGCTTTTCAGAAATGCATACAACAGCCAAAAATCTATGCCGGGTCAATTTTGACCCTGAACACCACAGATTTTTTGGACCTTTAAAATGTACTAAAATGATAAAACATTTTTTTTGTGTTGCCATGATTGTGACTGAGGATTAGATGAAGCCTTATTCCAAGAAAATAAAGGAAAGTGTGTTTTTTTCACACTAAAACTTGAAAATGGGTCAAAAATGACCCGAACACAACATAAGGGTTAAAATATATTTATTTCCTGGGAATTGTTAAGGGTGCCAATAATTGTGGAACAGGTGATTTAATGAAAAATAATTATTTTTTAGTCAGGGATTTTTTTTATTTTCCTACAATTCATTTGAGTTGAAGGCTACATTTTCCTAAAATTTTCAGTGTGACAGTATTCTTCTGCAATAAACACTGAATTTATTTTAAGGCTTTTAACACATCTCAACGAGGGGTGCCAATAATTATGGAGGGCACTGTATATATCAAGACGTCCCTAGTGACCAGAAATTGAATTGTGGGGAATCCACAAAAAGAAGGCAGAAAGACCTATGGAGTGACATAGTCAAATGTTCTATCAAGCAGCTTCCTTGACGGAAGTCTGCACTCTCTGAGTGATTCTAGGTATAAATGTGTTGCTTAAATAACCAATAGGCCTACTATAGTTCATTTCATAGTGTACTTCAAATGAAAACACAAGCCTACTAGCTATTCTCTGCACCGTGGGGCAGCTGTCATTCGGAATGGAGCACAGTAACGCGTAAGTAGGCTACAGCCTCCCCGGCCAAGACGGCGTGAAACCAGTGAGTCCCGGCATCTCTCTTCCACCTGGGCTGGTTCCACTGCCTCAGTTCTGGTTCCACTGCCTCAGTTCTGGTTCCGCTGCCTCCATTCTGGTTCTGCAGCCTCCGTTCTGATTCCGCTGCCTCCGTTCTGGTTACGCTGCCTCCATTCTGGTCCCGCTGCCTCCGTTCTGGTTCCGCTGCCTCCGTTCTGGTCTTTTGTCCCCCATCCATCCGGCTCTCTTTGTGGCTTAGTCCCTGACTGTATAAATTGCGTCTTCTCTTCGCTGTGTGCCAATCACCTGCTTCGTCCATTTCAACTCCACACCTGTATCATCTTGAGTCTCTGCAGATGAATCATCCCAGGGGGCCGCCATGTTGTTAATGGTGGTGTTGTCCTAATTGGCTTCCCTTCGGAAACCCATGACACCCACATTTCTGTTCCCTATCCCTGCATATTGTCACCCCGTGACGCACACACGCACNCACGCACGCACGAACACGCACACGCACGCACACGCAAGCACACGCACGCTCACACACAATCACCAGCAGCCGTAGAAACATTTTAACAGCTATAGACACACACACACACACACACGCACACACACACACACACAATCGGTTGTAGAAATATTTTAACAGCTACGGCAGTGGTTCTCAAACCTTTTCCATCATCCCCCCCCTCTGAAGGTCTGAATGTCTCCATAGCTTTGAACCAAGGTGCATGTGTTTTGATGTGAAGTGGGAGAATTGTCTGGTTACCAGCGGAGACTAAAGGCAAAATTGTCTGGTTACCATTGGAGTCTATGGGAGAATTATCTGGTTACCATTGAAGTCTATGGGAGAATTATCTGGTTATCATTGGAGACTATGGGAGAATTATCTGGTTATCATTGGAGACTATGGGAGAATTATCTGGTTATCATTGGAGACTATGGGAGAATTGCCTGGTTACCATTGGAGTCTATGGGAGAAATGTCTGGTTACTATTGAAGTCTATGGGAGAATTGACTGGTTACCATTGGAGTCTATGGGAGAATTGTCTGGTTACCACTGAAGACTATGGGAGAATTGTCTGGTTACTATTGAAGTCTATGGGAGAATTGTCTGGTTACCATTGAAGTCTATGGGAGAATTTTCTGGTTACTATTGAAGTTTATGGGAGAATTGTCTGCTCACCAATTTTCAAACTTCCGGGCTTGAGTTTCCTGAGGTGTACGTCTCAAGTACATTTGGTGATTAATGAAACTTGCTGACATGAAGGTAGACCAGTAGGTAGGTAAGTGGACCTGGTGCTTTGGACTAGAAAACTATACTGGTACTTCTTACTTTATTAATCAGCAATTATATGACATTTATTTTATGTAATCCTGTAAAGTACATTAAAAAATATATAAATGTTACAGTTGCTACGTTTACATGACGTTTTTAATTCCAAATTAATCATTCCGAATTAAATAGTTCAGTCAAGTTTCCTTTGATTTGTCATTTAATTACGAATTAAAAAGTGTTTACATGACATTTTCAAAGTGGTATTAAGCTTTAAAGTGGAGAAACTTTGAGTTCCTAGGTGGCCACACAGGTGTCACAAGCCAGTGAATGGCCAGGTAGAGGGAAAAAAAAAAAAATAAAAATACAAACAAAAGAACATACATAAAGAACAACTAGGCGGCAACAGACTTAACTCAGGACAACCATCAATACTAGAGAAAACAACTTTTAAACTGAAACGTCATTAAAAATGAGGACTAATACCGATTTCTTCGCTTAGTCCTGGGTATGTCATAGCCTGCAACATGTATATGTACGTTTCCCTTTGTAGAAATGATTTTAACCTATCACAACCCCTAATATTTTTCTTGATTGTTTATAGACCTTCAACCATTAAACCATCTGGATTGCTGTTTTGTGCTGTGTGGACATGTTTAGCCATAGGATAATCCAAGTTTACCTTTTTCTAATGGCATTTCTATGTTCAGAAACTGTCTTTTACACGCCTTTTTGTTCGAATTAAGCTTTATTCAGAATTAAATGGATGTCATTCCGAATTAGATATCTCATGTAAACATACCGCCATTTATATTTTACATTTTATTTTACGATGATGAAAACATTAATCTTACATTTTATGTAGGCTAGTTTTATCTTTTATGTAGTGACGTACATTGACAACAACTACAGGACTACAAAGCAAAAAAAAAAAAAAAAACAGACTACATCAGGTTACGGCCCCTCTCGTGTCCAGGCACAGACGTCGTCCTCATTGCAACAGTTTTGCCCAAACATGCCAATAATACTCATGGCCACTATAAAGGTTTTAGGATGCATTTTATTATCACTTCAAAAATTAACAATCATCAGTAATCACATTATATCTTCTTTCTGTAATCACATATAGGCCTACTGTACATGGACAACATTTATTTCACAAGACACAACATCCCAGTGTCTACGTTTTGTGGCAAACATCTTCTAAAAAGCTTTAAAAACAAACAGAATTACAGTTATTAGACAATTTGGAACATTACTTCTTCAAGAAAGCGCAAGGAAAGAGAAAATCATAGCATACGTCACAGAAATCGTTACAAAAAACAAGACAGTATCGTTACAAAAAACAAAAAAGACAAGACAGCATAATTACAAAAGACAAGAGATTATCATTACAAAAAACAAGACGGTATCATTACAAAAAACATGTCATCTCCCTTTTCAACAGTAGATGATTCCCCCCCCACCTGGCGTCTCCCTTTACAGGAGTAGATGACCCCCCCCCCCCCCCCCTGGCGTCTCTCTTTTCAAGAGTAGATGCCCCCCGCCCCCCCCCCCACCTGGCGTCTCCCTTTTCAACAGTAGATGATCCACCCCCACTCCCCGCCTGGCGTCTCCCTTTTCAACAGTAGAGTGTGTGTGTGTTGAATGATCAACAGTAGATGACCACTATGCCCACAGGATCAGTAATGTCCTCACAGCAGCCTCACTGATCCATATACTACATGAAACTCAAACCCAAACCCAGGGTAGAGTGTGTGTGTGAATGTGGTGTGGACTCTGTGCAGGAGGGTCATTGTGTCTCCAGAGATGCTGTAGAAGGCCAGAGTTCCTGCCCTGTGATCCACATACACTCCTATTCTGGAGCCGGCCACTAGAGGGAGTTTAGTCTGTTTATTATTGTGTCTGAAAGAGGAGCTGGAGCTGCAGAGGTGCAGCATCCATGACTGATCATTACCTCCAAACCCACACTCATCACCCACTCCTTTCCTGCTGATGCTTTTATATGATACTGCTATAGCAACCACTCCACTCAACCTCCCAGTAGCAGCGTGCAGACACACCCTCTCTACACAGCACCTGATGCCACCCATCAAATCTGTCTGGATGATTAGGATATGACTGAAGGGACTGAAGTCTACACTCCACCCTCTTGTTCCCCTCAGACAGATGGAGCCATTTGTTTGCTGTGTTTGGATCCAGAGTGAAGTGACAGCAATCTGATGGAGGAGAAGACAGGACACACACAGGTTTTTAGTTGTTAGACTTAGGACAGGTGAAAGTGTGTAGGGGGAGGAGTTTCTGTTACTGTGCATGTGAGTGAGTGTGTGTGTGTGGGGGGGGGGGGGAGTTTGTGTGTGCACCCGTGCGTTCATGTTTGTGAGTGAGTGAGTGTGTGTGTGTATGTATATTGTGTGTGCTTGTGTATGCGTGTGTGTGTGTGTGTGTGTGTGTGTGTGTGTGTGTGTGTGTGTGTGTGTGTGTGTGTGTGTGTGTGTGTGTGTGTGTGTGTGTGTGTGTGTGTGTGTGTTAGAAAGAGAGGCAGAGAGAGGCAGTGTATGGGGAGGGTGTGTAAATGTGTGTGTGTGTGTGTGTGTGTGTGTGTGTGTGTGTGTGTGTGTGTGTGTGTGTGTGTGTGTGTGTGTTTGTGTGTGTGTGTGTGTGTGTGTGTGTGTTAGAAAGAGAGGCAGTGTATGGGGAGGGTGTGTTAATGTGTGTGTGTGTGTGTGTGTGTGTGTGTGTGTGTGTGTGTGTGTGTGTGTGTGTCTGTGTGTGCGTGCGTGTGCGTGCGTGCTTGTGTGTGTGTGTGTGTTCGTGCGTGCGTGTGTGTGTGTGTGTTCGTGTGTGTATGTGTGTGTTAGAAAGAGAGGCAGTGTATGGGGAGGGTGTGCATATGTGTGTGTGTGTGTGTGTGTGTGTGTGTGTGTGTGTGTGTGTGTGTGTGTGTGTGTGTGTGTGTGTGTGTGTGTTAGAAAGAGAGGCAGTGTATGGGGAGGGTGTGTGTGTGTGTATGTGTGTGTGTGCATATGTGTGTGTGTGTGTGTGTGTGTGTGTGTGTGTGTGTGTGTGTGTGTGTGTGTGTGTGTGTGTGTGTGTGTGTGTGTGTGTGTGTGTGTGTAATCCCATGCTGCTTATGACCAAATCGTTCTGATCTGAAAGACAGCATGGAGTCTACCCTCAGCGAGGGTACCAGATCATGGTCCCTGTCTCTCTCCAATCAGAGAGCAGGGAGGCGTGGAAAGGCGATGACTGGAGTTTGTTTGAATAGATACAACTGATATCATTGGCTACGCCAACTTCTGCCAAATGATACACATTCATAATGCCCAATAAACAGCCATCGTCAATCGTAAACATCACCCCCCCTACGGGAATTACAGTAGGCCGGTCTCCATAAACAGCTGTCCTCAATCGTAAACCTCACCCCCCCCTACGGGATTTACAGTAGGCCGGTCTCCATAAACAGCCGTCGTCAATCGTAAACCTCACCCCCCCTACAGGATTTACAGTAGGCCGGTCTCCATACCTTACCTCACTAGTGATTAGGTCTGGTGATAACCACAGAAGTGTGTGTGTGTGTGTGTGTGTGTGTGTGTGTGTGTGTGTGTGTGTGTGTGTGTGTGTGTGTGTGTGTGTGTGTGTGTGTGTGTGTGTGTGTGTGTGTGAGAGAGAGAGAGAGAAAGAGAGAAAGAGAGAGAGAGAGAGACAGAGGGAGGGAGAGTGTATGGTGAATGAGGTGTCTGTGTGTGTATAGTGTGTGTGTGTGTGTCTATACAGTATGTGTTTGTGTGTGCATATGTTTGTGTGTGTGTGTGTGTGTGGTGAGGGAACAGAGAGACAGAGAGAGAGAGAGAGAGAGAGAGAGAAGAGAGAGAGAATGTTTGTGTGTGTGTGTGCGTGTGTGTGTGCGTGTGCGTGTGCGTGTGCGTGTCCAACTCACACTGTAAGAAGTCCTCTCTGGTCACTGGTTCAGCAGTAAGAGCCTGGCCATCAGACACTGAGAACGAAAACATCACATTGGCCTAAATAAGTGTTCCACAATATGAAAACATCACATTGGTCTAAATAAGTGCATCAACACCACAATATGAAAACATCACATTGGCCTAAATAAGTGCATCAACACCACAATATGAAAACATCACATTGGCCTAAATAAGTGCATCAACACCACAATATGAAAACATCACATTGGCCTAAATAAGTGCATCAACACCACAATATGAAAACATCACATTGGCCTAAATAAGTGCATGATCACCACAATATGAAAACATCACATTGGCCTAAATAAGTGCATCAACACCACAATATGAAAACATCACATTGGCCTAAATAAGTGCATCAACACCACAATATGAAAACATCACATTGGCCTAAACAAGTGCATCAACACCACAATATGAAAACATCATATTGCACTAAATAAGTGCAAGATCACCACAATATGAAAACATCACATTGTCTTAAATTTGATCCTAAATAAGTTCTGACGGGAGCGTGTGGAAGTTCAGTGTTCGATGACAGAGTCGCCAGCTCTGAGCTCAAGACATCAGAAGCTAAACATGCACATTCCTGACCCAATTGATTGGAACACAGGACTGGCAAAAGTTTCATTCTAAAACTTAACAACAGTATCAGGGGCGGAGCAGAGGGGGGGGGGCATAGGGGCCAGGAACCCCCCGTCCTCACCACTTAGGGGGGCCCCCTGCCAGTGGCTTTCGAATGCCAAACATCTTGTAGGGGCCCCAATCTACGATATTTCGTAGGCCCAACGCCTCTGACACATAAAATACAGAGGACATGACCAGTAATGACTTACTGGTTGGATGTAGGCCCTCCTTACTGTCTGCTCTTCTGATTGGAAGTTCAGGATCAGTATCTGCAGATCAACACAGAGACACACATTCACCCACATGCACGAGAGGCGGGAGGTCTGGGCTGGACTGCGTTGAGTGGGTTGAGAACATCAAAAAATTAGACAAGTTTCAAAATGGTCAAGGAATGGCTGATTTCAAAAATGCTGAGAGTAGTATTTAAAACTGTTTTGTGTATGCACATTTGTGTGTGTGTGTGTGTGTGTGTGTGTGTGTGTGTGTTTGGTGAAGACTCACCGTGTGTGCTCCGAATGATCTGCATGTGTGCCACAGCTATATAAAAAAAAACACACACACACACAAAATATTATAGGATCATTTCTTGCCCTGGAAAGATAATCGAAGATGTTTGTTATGATTTCTATACTTGTCAAACCTGCTGCAGATATCTTGACTATTTCCTGCTTGAAGACTGACTCCAGTTTCTCCTCCAGCTGCGTCTTCAATGCAGACACAGATTTCTTCAGGGGCTCCAAGGAGAAGCTTTGGCTGAAGGTCACACTGGTTGAAATTGTGCTGTAAGGTCTCCCAGTTATGGAGACAATGTTCTGCACAGAGAAACACACACACTAGGGTGAGGTGGACCTACTGACGTGAGCCATTGACCAGCAGGACATTAAAGGAATAGGTCGGTATTTTGCATTTGGGACCTTAATTATGGTGTATCATACACTGAGCTACCCACCTGTGTCACTTTTGTTTGATTTGAAGCCTTCCGTGAGATTTTGGGTTTGGGCGATATCCACAAACCACCGTACAACGGGAGTCAAAGGGGCACAGACTTTAAATCCCTCGTACACGCATAAACAGTATTTTCTTATTTTGTTTAGGGTCATTGGGATGATACAATTACGTTGCCGCATCATTCCAATCTTTAAATCTCCCGGGTTCAGTGAACAAATTAAAAATCTGTATCGACTGAGGTGTGCCACGTCATCTTTCTGCGACGCTCATTCTGACAGCCAGCCAGCTCTGCTACGGCTGTCGGCAACATGATACTAGAAGCAAACGTTGAAGCTCTCGGTTTTTAACAGTTCTTCGGCTAGAACTTTGCTATGGGTTGAATGTGCGCATATACTGGATGCTGAAACAAAATGACAAGCTTTATGAAACCGTGGCATTTTGCGTTGAGATGGAAAAGGAAGGCGCCACACTCTTGCGCCAAAGGTCTTTCTACCAGCAAAACAAAATAGCAGGACAGAAGTGACACAGCGTCAGAAAGAAAACAATGCTGATCCGATTGCTGATGGAGACAACAGAGGTAAGGACATGTTATGTATCTAGAGTTTTTGAATGGCTAATCTTGGTGTCGCCTCAAACTAGCTCTCTTCTCGCCTTCGTATGGCTGTTCATGCTACCAGCTACAGATAGTCAAATGAATCAAAGCTACGTTTGGTCTCAAACAAAATTGTACACGGAAAATAGTAGTCCTTCAGTAGGCAAGACAATCACAATCATATGATAAGCCTGTCAAAGCCCTGCACCAAATCATGGAGTAGGTCGACTGTGGCTTTCACTTTTACTGCTAGTAAAACTGACTACATATGACGGCACGTAATTCGACCGTCTAGCCAATAACTGGTAGGCCTACATTGCTTGATCTTCAGGTCATACTAGTTGGAGGTTTTACAGTGATACTGGTGTATTGACACACTTCTTTATTTATTATTTAGAAAGACAGGAGAAGGTCAAGACTCAAGAGCTGGACTTTCCATGACGTCCTCAATCGACCCCTGTGAATAGCAGCCCACCGTTGGCCAGCCATCAGTATCTACTGTGCAGTCATTTCCTGACCCGGTTTCTCACTAGCCCTTCGCAGACGAACACTACCACGATGAAGACGGTCGTCTGGATAATACTTCGGCTTGGCACCGGCATGGTCTACCACAAAGGTAAACACATCAGGCCTACCACTCCACTGCATCTGTTTTAGAAGTCTAAACAACACACCAGGGTGTATTCCATAGGCGAGTTATCACATGAACACATGTGTAAAAACTGAAATGTTGTTGCAACACATGGGATATGTGTGGCTCAGGGGAAAAACAGTTATGAGCCACTTTTGTAGTATTTCCCATACAGTACACCATTCATACTCATTATAATAACCTTTTTCTTACTTTCATGTCGATATTTTTCAAAGGGTTTTTCCATCCAGTATTACTCTGGCAAAATGCCCATTACTTTCCTGTCCAATATTATATTAAAAAAAAAAGACCTTTTGACTTATCACGGTGTATCTGGAGAGCAGACAATCTTCTTTATGAGTTTCACATTCTGTTACCTTACTGTCATCACCTACTGTGCACTCATGTGATTGACCTTTACCATTCCTGTTCAATGGCCATACATAATACACTACAATTGTCATTTCTATTTTCCAGATAGACGCCAGACCTTCTGAAAGGACCTAATGGACTGAGTGCTGGAAAGGAGACAACCCTTCTATAGAATAAACTGAGTGTAACAAACACTCCACCACGAAAACTCTCCACTCCAGTCCCAAGAACAGACATGTATGTTTTAGTGTCATGACGGAGCAATCATTTCGGAAGGTCCTAAACCCTATTTATCTAACATACTTTCTGATGTTTGATAGTGACATCTTGGTTACCCAATAAGACATTTCTTACATTATTACAAGATTCTTCACTTCTGCCTACATTGTTCATGACTGAATGATTACAATTATGATGTACACATTGTTATTGGTCACACCTGCTGACATTAAAGTCCCAGTAAAATCTTCTCTCTTTTCCTTTATGTAAAGAAGTTAAAGTAATGACACTTGAGTCAGTAAGGACAAATGGATAAATGTGTAAAAATGTATTGTCATATTATTTTCAATGGCCATCAAATGATATTGATGACCTAAGTTCAAGAGAGTCCTTGTGCACAAGCCCTCAGCAATGCAGGTGCTGATGTGAGGCAGGAGAAGGTGAACAATGAACATAATTCAAAAGACATTTCACACTGCTTACTGTTCTTTTTCTTCCTTTATTTTTCTGAGCTAACAACGCATTTTGCCCTGTGTGTCAAAATAAAGTAAGAAAAAGAATGGTAAGCAGTGTGCAGTGTCTTTTGAATTATGTAGATAATCTCTTTTTGTGAGTCCAAGATATTGTGCAGTTGGAAGTTGAGAAAGTGTCCCTACGATTGTGACAATGGAATGATGAAATTAATTTACAAATGTTATCAAAAGACATGGAATATTACATTTTCATTTCATTGCATTTAAAAAAAAAATGCATTGCACTTAGCTGACGCTTTCATTTACCAAAAGTGGTATTGGTTACAGTCCCTGGAGCAATGTGGGGTTAGGTGCCTTGCTCAAGGGCACTTCAGCCATAGATGGAGATGTAGGTAGAGGTCAGGAGGGATTCGAACCAGCTACATTTGGTCCAATAAGGGGTCCCCACAATGCACCTAAGATGTGTAATGTCAAATTATGTGTAGTATTACCAACTAGATTTATAACTTCATTGTAATTACTCAATATAACATATACAAGATGATAAGTCAATGTAGCGAAGCTCTGACTGCATATCCAGCATATGGTATGGTGGGAGATGGATGAGGGTCATAATGCACCTTGGATGACCCTTCTGTACTGTAACCTGGCTGCAGACGTTCAGCTCCCAGGGCGCTGTGTACAGCATTTCCTACGAGACAGATGATCACATTACAGCAAGTAAGAGGTAGGGACACTTCAGTCAATGACGGGGTTTTTTTTGGGGGGGGGGGGGCATGTGGTACAACCACAGCTTATGTTCATAAATAATTGATTAGTATACTGCAATGAAAATGCTTCTTGGATAATCCACTGAGATGAAACACAACAGAACAAATAATAATCTATACAATCGTGGTACTAGCTGTGAAGTTACTACTAACGTCACTGACTGACCCCAATATCGACAAAGCTGTCTGGGCATAGTAAATCAAACAGAATTTACAAATTCCTCGGCGACTTACTCAATTGAAAGCTGTGTGTTCCTGCGAGTTTTGGCTATAATCTCCGATTCAACTTCGAAGAATGTTGATACCAGCTCGATTCGTCATGGCGAGAATATCCTCCGGAGTTACTTGGCACCTTCCTAAATAAATAAAGAAGTGTGTCACTACATCAGATCAGTATCACACTGTAAAACCTCCAAGTGATATACCTGTGAATCAATGTAGCCTACCATTTCTCAGTAGGCTAGACAGCTGAATGTTTTACTAGCAGTAAAAGTAAAAGTCAACTGTACTTATAAGTAGGACTATACCCCATGATTTGGTGCAGAGCTTATCATATGATTGTGATTGTCTTGCCTACTGAAGGAATACTATTAGTATTTTCCGTGTACAATTTTGTTTGAGACCAAACTTGGATTCATTTGACTATCTGTAGCATGAAAAGCCATACGAAGGCACCGAGAAGAGAGCTAGTTTGAGGCGACACCAAGATTAGCCATTCAAAAACTCTAGATACATCATATGTCCTTACCTCTGTTGTCTCTATCAGCAATCGGATCAGCATTGTTTTCTTTCCGACGCTGTCACTTCTGTCCTGCTGTTTTGTTTTGCTGGTAGAAAGACCTTTGGCGCAAAAACCGCACACACAGCCTCGTATCCAGGAGAGTGTGGCGCCTTCCTTTTCCATCTCAACGCAAAATGCCACGGTTTCATAAAGCTTGTCATTTTGTTTCAGCATCCAGTATATGCGCACATTCAACCCATAGCAAAGTTCTAGCCGAAGAACTGTTAAAAACCGAGAGCTTCAACGTTTGCTTCTAGTATCATGTTGCCGACAGCCGTAGCAGAGGCAGAGCTGGCTGGCTGTCAGAATGAGCGTCGCAGAAAGATGACGTGGCACACCTCAGTCAATACAGATTTTTAATTCGTTCACTGAACCCGGGAGATTTAAAGATTGGAATGAGGCGGCAACGTAATTGTATCATCCCAATGACCCTAAACAAAATAAGAAAATACTGTTTATGCGTGTACGACGGATTTAAAGTCTGTGCCCCGTTGACTCCCGTTGTATGGTGGTTTGTGGATATCGCCCAAACCCAAAATCTCACGGAAGGCTTCAAATCAAACAAAAGTGACACAGGTGGGTAGCTCAGTGTATGATACACCATAATTAAGGTCCCAAATGCAAAATACCGACCTATTCCTTTAACAGGGCAGTGTCACCTCTGTGTTTAGCCATGTTTTCAACTACAGCGTTTGAATTACAAGTACACAGTTATGGCGTCTACCTTGAGGAAGTGGATGGGATCCTGTGTCAGTGAAAGCTGCTTCATCTCAGCATCTGTCCTCTTCAGCTCAGCAATCTCCTGCTCCAGTCGCTTCAGGAGTCCTTCAGCTCGACTCACCTCAGCCTTCTCCTGAGCTCTGATCAGCTCTGTCACCTCAGAGCGCCTTCTCTCAATGGAGCGGATCATCTCAGTAAACATCCTCTCACTCTCCTCCACTGCTGTCTGTGCACCAGACTGATAGGACACACGTGCGCGCGCGCGCACACACACACACACACACACACACACACACACACGCACGCACACACACACACACACACACACACACACACACACACACACACACACACACACACACACACACACACACACACACACACACACACACACACACACACTGAGCATTGCAACATTGGATTTTGGTTCATTTCACGTGAAATCAGACACTTTGGGACCCGACCGACCCGGATTTCAATCATACTTGGTGTGCCTTTTTAGTAGCAAGGTAGCACCCCAGAACTGCATTGGTTTGAATCTGACATTAATATTAAGAGAAACAGACTAGGAAAGGTTCACATGTGAGGGTAGGACACTATACATTCAGCCTTGAATATATTAGTCAGTGTTAGTCACAAAAAGATGCCTGTGGTGTTGTTTGAAAGCTCTTTTCTGGCTCTACATATTACACAATCAGCTTGGAATACAACAACTCTCAGAATATGAATTATGATAAATTGAAAAATTAAAAATTGAATATCTAAAAAAGCTATATTTTAAAATGGCCAGTTCCTTGTCCAAACGTAGCCGGCAATGTCATGAGCAACACCTCAAATGCTGGTGTTTGGTTCGTTATTCAAATATGGCATCATACAGACCACTTACTAATAATATGGTAATACCATAGTAGCATCACATGACAAAACAAAAACAAAACAAAAATGGTCAGTGTCCATGGTCCCAGGTTTCAGAAACTGGCAGATCCATTTATACACACCAAATGATGATATGTGAATGTTTGAACATTCCTTCTCTGTGTACCTGTGCCATCCTCCCTTTACCGTACTTTAAAGAGATAATCAATGGCTACACTCTCATTTTGTACTCTACCAGTGCATTTGAAGCAGCAGCTATGTCTTTTGTAGATAATGTATAAGTATGTCCCGTTGCAGTTACAGGTTCCACTACCAGAAGCACATCCTGATGATCCATGACAAGTCTATCTGGTCTGAAGGGAAAAGTGAAGGATGGAGATGAGGATGCAGGAAGTTCAGTTTCACCTCTCCAGTGCTCGGCATACATTCCTCAACACATGCTAGCCACCAGTTGCCATCATATACAGCTACAACATACCCTTTGATGCTTGAAAATGTAACACATTCCTTTACTGAGCTCACTCTTTCAACTCTGCCTTCTCTGAATGCTGAAAATGGCCTAACTTCCACTGTGTCCATTGACAATGGGCAGAAGCTGTGTAGTTTTCGAGTACCTGGAATAGTTCTTGCAGATTCAAACCTTTTCAACAGGTTATCAGATTTCAAATGAAATGACCCTTTTGTAGGGATTAGGAACCCTTCTTTGCTCATAGTTACACACGCACACGCACACACACACAGCCATACTTGTGCCACATCTCATCATAACTACTATCTCACTGCATAACCAGAAACCTGAGTGTCACATCTCTTCACAACTACTATCTCACTGCATAACCAGAAACTAGCTGCAGATTGTCTTCTCTGGTCAGTTCTCACCTTGAGAGTCTCCACAGCCTTCCTCAGCTCCTGCAGCTCCTTCTCCTTCGACTGGATTATCTGCTGGCATCTCCTCTGGCTCTGCCCCAACCCCTCCTGGAACAGCAGGAATCAAAGCAACAGAGTTTGAATTTATCATTAATGAAGTTAGTTAGAGCTTTATTTGTCCCTGTGGGACAATTGTTTTTGCATTACACTCGCTGGCACAAAACAAAAGCACACAAAGACAGTGAGACATATAAGCATAAAACATAGAACACAAAGATTGACATTCACACCAGCACACATTGGGTGGCTGCATAACTACAGTACTTGAGCTCATTTTGTGCTTTTATGGCTTGGGGAATAAAAGAGAACTTTGACCTATTTATGGACAGTGGATGTGTATATTGAGCGATGATGTTGTCAACCTTTTTAACAAGTCTCTTATTTAGGAGAGTGTTATAGGACTGAGTGAGGTGGAAACGTGCAGCACAAATTTAGTCAAGTTCATTATGTATTTTTGCTGGATTTTTATGGGGATTTGGAAAACTATACATTTTTGAAAAGTAGATAGTATAAGCAATCAGAAAAACAATGTTTCCATTTGCACAGGTGGCGGCCATCTTGGATTTTTCAAAATGGCGTCCGAAAAACCTATATTTTGTCATTTCTCAGCTTCTGAATAAGTTAGAACATTGATTTTAACTGCTTAACCAACATTTTCAGGGTCACTGAATCTAATGGTGTTAGTTTTATTGTTGTCAGACATTTTTGTTACCACACCAATTTATTTGAACTATTGATTTATAGTATTTATGAGTAGATGGCCCACCATTTAAAACATCCCAGCTTGAATGTGCAAAACTGGTACAGTTTACATGTCCACCATTTTGCTGTACATTTACAGGCTTGCCTGTGCAAATCTCACAGCTACATTGTATCCAGTATACAGGAGCAGTGCCACATAGTGAATGTTTTGAGTGTCAACAGGTGTTCAATTTTTTCATTCGGGGGAATCCTTCAGCATGCATGCATTTTCTGTATGATAATACTGGAAACTGACTGCAAGACAGAGTGACAAATCAATTGGTGTTATTAATATTATTAATGCACATACGAGCATGTCATTAACTGGTGTTGGTGAGTGTGCTTTAGTGTAACAGTGAGGGTTCTGTTTGCTGTTTGTTCTGGTTATATTCATGGGTGAAGAACATCGAGGTGAACAAGAGACATGTCAAGCCCATGAGCTCATTAACTGGAAGCTGTGTATTCTATGCCAGTCTGATGATGCCAAGACAGTGGTTCTGGTCCAGAATCCAAGATTAGACACTAATGGACATGTACGAGAAGTAGTTCAAGAGAGGGTCAGTCTGAGTGATTGGGACCATGTTAAATCCAAAGATGACTGCAGAACTGCACAGCTGAGACACCAGGGACACAGAAAGCAGTCTAGCATCTCTCCTGTCACTCAGGTGCAACCAACAAGGTTCAAATACAGCATGCAAGCAACCAACATGCACATAATTTCTACAGGACGGTGCACAGCCAAGAAGCGTGGCAAGAAGAGAGGATGAACAGAAATGGCATCTAATTCTTCTCCACTCCACTCGTCAAGAAACAAAGCTCCATCTGCCAAAAGGCCGATGGTGAACTACTTTATCTGGTCAGAACTGAAAATGCCGGAAAATCTCCAAAGGCTGCTTTGGAACAGTCCCAGAATCTCACACTCAAAACTAGACTGAACACCCGCATCTCAGCAGATGATGCACATGCAATTGATGTATGATATCACAAAGATTGTGGGACAAAACATGTGTCATGTACGGCGAGACTCAGGCCTGACAGAAATACAACTCTCAAAGAAGCCTTGACGTTAACATGTCTGCTTGAGCTGATCAACCGTATTGATGTGGAAACACAAAACAAAGCATGGACATCATTGAAAAAAATGTATGTCAACATGCTTGATTCAGAAGCCTTGGAGAATCATGAACTTGCATTCAGTAGAAAGTGGCCGAAAGAGAGACACACCCTTGCTAGTCTGTACAATTCAGCTGGGACATCATTGATGTTGCTGGATACTTGTATGGCATCTATTCCCTGGCCTGTCTTGGTGAAGGTTGCAATGTTTGTCCTTGTCACCTGTGCTGCTTTGTAAATTGCTTTCATGTTATCATATTCACCAGTTGTCATTGCAGCATGAACCATGTCTTCTTCACATGCTTCTGGATAGTAGGGACTTTTGACTTCTTTAGGTCATTTAGAACAGACAGATTTCAGTTATGGCAAGACTGTGAGGATTCTCTTTTTCAGCCACTTTATACTGAATGCAATCTTTGTGATATTGGACAGCAATTGAATGTGCATCATCTGCTGAGATGCTGGTGGTCATTCTTGTTTTCAGGGTGGGATTCTGGGACTTTACAGCAGCCTTTAGAGTTTTACTGCCATTTGCAGTTTTGACCTGATAAAGCAGTTCACTATCGTCCTTTTGGTAGAAGAAGCATGGTTTCTTATCGAGTGGACTCGTACAAAATCTTGTGGATAGTGGAGAAGAATCAGATGCTGAGGTGCCTGGGTCAGTCATTTTTCAGTCATTTTTCGAGACTTGGTCTGACCAAGTCCATAACAATTAACATTTCCCAAACGGCATGGTTGATCTGCCTCCTTACTGTAGGTTTGCTACTGGTTGATTGTTGTCCGACCAAGTGAGTGGAGTTCCCGATTTTTTTGAGATCAGAAACAATATTTACATTTCTCTTGGCCTGCCTAGAAGCAGTGCAGACGGTGCTGCATCACTGGGAGGTTGTGGCCTGTCTAGTGCAGTTCTGCAGTCGTCTTTTGATTTTAACATAGCCCCCATCACTCAGACTGGCCACCTCTTGAACTACTTCCAGTACATGTCCATCGGCGTCTAATCTTGGATTCTGGACCAGAACCACCTTTTGGCATCGTCAGACTGGCATAAAACACACAGCTTCCAGTTAATGAGCTCATAATGCTTGATAATGCCTCTTGTTCACCTCGATGCTCTTCACCCATGATTATAACCAGAACAAACAGCAAACAGAACCCTCACCGTTACACTCCACCACCATCACCAACACCAGTTAATGACAGTATGTACATTAACAATATTAATAACACCAATGTATTACTTGATTTGTAACTGTGTCTTGCAGTCAGATTCCAGGATCATCATACAGAAAATACATGCATGCTGAAGGAAGGCAAAAGGCAAAAATGTAACGCCTGTTGACATTCAATATATTCACTACATGGCACTGCTAATGTTTACTGGATACAATGTAGCTGGTATGAGCTTTGCACAAGCAAGCCTGGATATATACAGCACAATGCTGGACACGTAAACTGTTTTGCACATTCTAGCTGGGATGTTTTGTATGGTGGGCTTGACAGACATGCATCTACTTGTAGATACTATACAGTAAATCACCAGTTCAAATAAATTAGCATGGTAACAAACTGTCTGAGAACATTAAAACTACCACCAGTAGATTCAGTGACCCTGAAAATGTAGGTTTAGCAGTTTGAATCAATGTTTTAGCTCATTCAGAAGCTGAGATATTGCAAAATTATGGTTTTTCGGAAGCCATTTTGAAAAATCCAAGATGGCCGCCATGCAGACATTTGTGCAAATGGAAACATGGTTTTTCTGATTGCTTATACAATATACTTTTCAAAAAGGTATACTTTTCCAAATCCCCATAAAAATCCAGCGAAAGGTTCAGATCCAAACGTAATGAACCTGACTAATTCTTCTGTTGATACAACGTGACCTCAGCTAGAAATTAAACACGAGACAGACTGGTCGAGCCTGTATGACAGGTAGGAGGGAGGCTCCACTGAAGGGAAGCGTGTCAACAGATGTTACCTGTTAGACTCTCTGGAATGCTTCCTTCAGAACACGACAAGTCACTCCATATTCAATATTTAAATAGTGCATTTCAATTCATAACTTGTTAGGAGTTACTATACAGTATGTGTAGGCCTATGTAGTTAATGCCATGACTGTTGTCCTTGCATGGGGAATTAAGAAACAGTTACTTGTATGGCCATGTAATGATAAAAGCCGACTTGAATTTAAATGTTATTAGTTATAGCACAAGTTATCATAAAATGGATGCCCAAAACCACTTGCACTTCATTGTCTTACCTTTTTATGACTCCATTCTGTCGCAGTCGCGTTCACGTCGTGGCCTTTATGATTGTCCACCATACACAGAAGACAGATGCATCTCTGGTCAGTGCGACAGAATACTTCAAAAGGCTTCTTATGACGGGGACAGATCCTCTCCTGTAGCTGGCCCGTGGCATCGACCATGTTGTGATTTCTACCTGGATGAACTGCATCATGAACTTTCAAATGAGTGTCACAGTACGATACCAAACACTCCAGACAGGACTTGACAGCTTTGAGTTTTCTACCGGTGCAGACGTCACAGGCCACATCTCCAGGTCCAGCAGCACATTCAACAGCAGCTGCAGTTTGTATTCTGCTCTTCCTCATTTGATCCACAAGCTCAGCAATAATAATATTCTTCTTTAAAACAGGTCTTTGGGTGAAAGTCTGTCTGCATTGGGGACAGCTGTAAACGCCCTTCACATCTTCCTCATTCCAGCAGTCCTCAATACAGCCCAAACAGTAGTTGTGTCCACAGTTAAGAGCCACCGGATCCTTTAGAAAGTCCAAACAAATAGGACACATGAAAATGTCCTCATTACTTCCCATTGCTGCAGCCATTTTGTAAAGTATTCAGCGATAAGTGGACTAAGACGACAACACAGCTCCTCAGGTGCAGCTCAGTAGGTTTTGTTTACCTGTGGTGCTCCAGACTTCCTGGATGGGGAGTGGCGTGTTGTATTCATGGAGTACTGCTGCCCTCTACTGGCCAGGTGTAATAACAGCAGCAGCAGCAGCAGCTTGGATGGAACTTCAGGGTTGGGAAAGTTCCTTTTCTACTACAGTAGTGCTTGTCGACGGGGGCGGTACAGCCCCCCAGGGGGCGTTGGGGAGCTCTTGGGGGGCGTTGAGAAGGATACAACTGAGGGGGGGGGGGTGCTAAATTAGCATGGGGGGGCATTAGTAGTCCATTTAATTTACTTAAGTCTAATGGGGCAACATGATCTCCGAAAATTCCGTGCTCCTGGACACGGATGTTAAGGACACAAAATCCGTGTCCAGGAGCACGGATTTTGCCAAAATTCCGTGCTCCTGGACACGGAATTGTTTGAAGTGCTTTCTATAGGCTATTTCCACAGTCTTGCGTTTTCTCAGGATTTTTCTCTTTTCAAATATTTTGTCTCAAAAAATGTTTTTTCTTACTGACAGGTTAGGATTAGGGATTGTTTTGGTCTGGGCACAGCTAGTTTTCTTTCATTCATTATATGAGTTTGATAGCCTAGCAACCAACTGGAAAAGGTATTTCTCAAAAATATGTCTTTAATGACAGGTTAAGGTTAGGGAATGTTTTGGTCAGGGCACAACTTTAATAACTATAGCATTATTTTGTTTAGGATTAGCAATTGGTATGTATTTTCTAATGATAGAGTTAACACAGTGCTGTGGTAATAGCCTATAGAAAGCACTTCCGTGTGCCCATCACGGAAAACAATTCCGTGTCCAGGAGCACGGAAAACAATTCCGTGTCCAGGAGCACGGAATTTTGGCAAAATCCGTGCTCCTGGACACAGATTTCGTGTCCTTAACATCCGTGTCCAGGAGCACAGACTTTTTGGAGATCAGGCTGAATGGGGACCATGTGTAATAACAGCAGTAACAGCAGCAGCTTGGATGCTGGTCTTCCTCCAGAACTTCAGTGTTGGGAAAGTTCATTATCTACCACAAGAACTATAGTTCACAGTACATATCACACATATCAAAATTAACCAATAGTTCATAGTTTATAATTGTCCATAGTAATACTAGTTTGTTCATTGTTCAAAAAGCCTTCTGCCCAAAACTACTTCCTGTGTAGCCCAGTTCCTGTTAAGTTCCACGTTTTCAAGTGTTTCCCGCCAATTTCAATTCTCTTCCATCCATATATTTTCAAACTTGAGCCTTGGACATTATTTGTCTGTACACTATTCTTTATTTCATGTTAGTTGTTGGTTAGTAAGTGAAATTAGTCGTGCATGGATATTTGGCTATTTATTTTGATTTATTTGGTTCAAGAAA
>NC_085859.1:1577981-1660481 GCF_034702125.1 Engraulis encrasicolus | reverse complement strand
CAAAGCAATAACAGACTGCCTCATTGATGTGACACACACACACACACAGGCGTGTGCGCACAAACACACACACGGTACCAATTTGTTCAAAGCGATGTGAAACTGCATGAGTGCCAATGGTCATTTCAACTCTGATTTGAGAAATAAACACTAACCAGTTGAGGGCGAACATTAGCTTCCCTGTTTACATGTTTGGCTATTTGGTAAAGTCCTCCTCACAATAGCAGGCAACAGCTGCGTTTCAGAGTGGAGCGAAGAGCTGGATGAGCGGCGAGGATAGCGGTGTCAAACACTTCCCGGAGCCCTCTAGAAGTCTTGGCTGAACATTCCATGTAAGCGTAGGCTCCGATCCTCTCGGCCATGGCTTTGCCATCCTCCGTTGTCACCGGCTCCTGATTCTTCTTTTTCAACCTTTTCTTTACGTCCTCATCATCCCTTAACTCTGCTTTCGTTGCCACAAGTATAAACGGCACGCCAGGGCAAAAATGTTTCACTTCTAGTGCCCATTTTTCAGAAATGTTTTGAAAAGATTCAGGACTGTCCACAGCAAAACACAACAGGAAGACGTCTGTCTGTGGATAAGACAGGGGCCGTAGTCTGTCGTAGTCACTTGATGAAGCAGTATCGAAAAGCCCCAAAGTATAAGGCTCACCATTGATCATGGTGTGAACAACAGGAAGGGAGTGACATTCCCTTTCAATCGAATCCTCTGGGTACCTTTTGGATGTATAGGTAATCAAGAGCTCTATTTTCCCAGCCGATGCATCTCCTACCGTGAGACATTTCACAGTCTGCATGACTAAACAGCTGCACTCAGAGAAACAGTGTCTTTACCGGAACAACAACAGGCCGTTAAGGCAGGACGAAGCTCACGGTTAATGTTTCTACCTGACTAAACAGCTGCACTCAGAGAAACAGCCAGCATAAAAATGATTGATCAAAATGAGATCTGCTTAGTCCAATAAAGGTGGAGTTGAATGCTTAGCAAACAAGTTGGACAGTTTTTTCTGACGTGATTTCCCAAAACATGAAAAAAACGTTGCTTCCTACTTGGAGCAGCGAGTGAACTGCCTCACAAGCATGTGGGCTATATCTGCACTTTACGTCAGATTGATGAATGCCAATCAGGGTAGATTACCGACGGCATGGAGGAGGTCCGATGCCCAGTAGTTTCCCTCACCTTACTGCGTGAAGGCTTGGCAAAAACTCAATTCCCGCGATGGTTTAACACCATGAGACATGACTGCAGCGCAGAGGTCACTCCCATATGCTGCGTCACGGACGGAAATTCTAACTGGGATGCTTCACGCGGACACAGTGGGCATGCTCGCTGCCTAGCAAACTGCCTGCCTGCGTGGTTGCGTTTGAGCCTAGTGTCTTTACCAGAACAACAACAGGCCGTTATGGCAAGACGAAGCTCCCGGCTAATGTTTGAACCTGATGGTTTCCTTGTGATGGAACAGGGAAACTGATATGGGAAGGTTTATGATGCAGCCTACTAGGGAGGGACCATAAATATGGGGTTGTGCCACATGTGCACAAGGGGACCCTACTGAAAATGAGATGTTGCATCTCAAGAGGCATTCCCCATGTACAAATAAATAAATAAAATAATGTTAATTATTCCTGCCAAAACGACAACGTTTTATGTGGGTCATTTCACGTGAAATCAGACACTTTGGGACCCGACCAACACGGACGATGTGATGGAACAGAGAAACTGATATGGGAAGGTTTATGATGCAGACTACTAGGGAGAGACCATAAATATGGGGTTGTTATATGTATGTAATATTTGTGTGACGTGTTTTATTCCTGCCAAAAGGACAACGTTTCATGCACAGCTTATGTAAACCACACAACAGAAAGGAAAGGACAACGTTTCATGTGGGTCATTTCACGTAAAATCAGACACTTTGGGACCCGACCGACACGGATTTCAATCATACTTGCTGTGCCTGTTTAGTAGCAAGGTAGCAAACCAGAACTGCATTTGTGTGAATCTGACACCAATATTAAGGGAGAAACAGACTAGCAAATGTTTACATGTGAGGGTAGGACACTATACATTCAGCCTTGATTATATCAGTCAGTGTAAGCCACACAAGGATGTCTGAGGTATTGCTTGAAAGCTCTTTTCTGGCTCTACAAATGAATCAAACAGCATGGAATACATCAACCTTCAGAAAATGAATTATGATACATTGAAAAATTTAAAATTGAATATCAAAAGAATGCATATTTTAAAATGGATGTTTTCTTGTCTAAACATAGCCTGTAAGGTCATACACAACACCTGAAAAATGGAGTGTTTGGTTCTTTATTCCCTGTGTATTAGAGTGTATTAGAAGCATGTATCTTTAATGAGTGTTGGCTCTTGTCAATGTGGCAAAGCATCGTGACAAACAGTAACTCTATTCAGGCTTCCTGGTGATAAGATGATAATTACACTACATTACCTGTACTGTGGAGTGATCCACTATATACCCTAATCCCAGGGTAGAGTGTGTGTGTGAATGTGGTGTGGACTCTGTGCAGGAGGGTCATTGTGTCTCCAGAGATGCTGTAGAAGGCCAGAGTTCCTGCCCTGTGATCCACATACACTCCTATTCTGGAGCTGGCCACTAGAGGGAGTTTAGTCTGAATAGAGTTGGTGTGTGTGTGTGTAGAGTAGAGTAGAGTAGAGTAGAGTACTTTTATTGATCCCGAAGGAAATTAAGGTGTCTGTCAGCTTACATAAATACACAAATCCAAACATACACAAAGAACATATACACATAAATGCACATTACAGTAAAAGTATATCGCCACACACACTCTCTCTCTCTCCCTCCCTCCCTCCCTCCCTCCTTCCCTCTCCCCCCCTCTCTCTCACACACACACCCCCCCCCCCAACACACACACATTGTCACACACACACACACACACACACACACACACACACACACACACACACACACACACACACACACACACACACACACACACACACACACACACACACACACACACACACACACACACACACAAGGTCCTTGTAGGGCATCATGTTGCATACATATACACAAAAAGTCAAGATAAAAGTGTTCAGTACACATAAAAGAGCCAAAGTAGTTCTAATGATTGTGCATTGTAGAAGTCCCTCAGTTAAAAAATGAAAAAAATAAAAAATGAAAATAAGGCAGTTCACAGTAGCTTTTCCAGTGGTTGAGATAGTCCAGTAAGAATAAAATTGCAGAATTAAAAAGTTCACAGATGCTATCCCAGGGGATAGGTGAGGTAGCTGAGGTGGGGTGTGGTGAGTTTATTGTCCTGTGTTGAGCAGTCCCTTAAAGTGTCCAAGGTAGTGCAGGCGCTTGCTCCATGGGGGTGGGGTGGGGTTGTTGGGTGAAGTGTAGCTGTTCAGTAGAGATAAAAAATCGAGAGGGAGTGGGGGTGGTTTAGGCAGTCCAGTCACCAATGACAATCTCTTTCATTGTGTCTTTCTGTGTGGTGTTGAAGAGCTGGATGGCCCTAGGAACAAATGACTTCCGTAGTCTGTCTGTACGGCAGGGGAAGGCCCGGAGTCTGTAGCTGAACACGCTCCTCTGGTTGGCCAGAAGCGGGTGCAGGGGGTGTCTGTCATTTTCCAGTATGGAGTCCAGTCTGCTCAGTGTCCTGTTTTCGGCTGTTGTAGTGAGGTCCTCCAATTCCATGCCCACCACAGACCTAGCTTTCCTCACCAGCCTGTCAAGGCGCCCCGCGTCCCTCTTCCTAATACTACCTCCCCAACAGGCGATAGCATAGGTAAGGACACTTGCCATGACAGACTGGTAAAACATCAGCAGGAGCCTGTTGCAGACGTTGAAGGATCTGAGCTTCCTTAGGAAGTAAAGCCTGCTCTGTCCTTTCTTGTACAGAGCTTTTGAGTTAGCAGCCCAGTCCAGTTTGTTGTCCAGGTGTACACCTAGGTACTTGTAGGTGTCAACTGTCTCCACTGTCTCTCCCTCAATAGAGACAGGCACCAGTGGCGGGGAGGTCCTTCTGAAGTCGACCACCATCTCCTTTGTTTTGGTGGCATTCAGCTGTAGCTGATTATCCTGGCACCATCTGACAAAGTTCTCCACCAGTTCCCTGTACTCTCCTTCCTGTGTGTGTGTGTGTGTGTGTGTGTGTGTGTGTGTGTGTGTGTGTGTGTGTGTGTGTGTGTGTGTGTGTGCGTGTGCGTGTGGTGTGTGGTGTGTTCCAGTGTGTGTGTGTGTGTGTACGTGTATGTGTGTAGGGTTTTGAGTGTATGGGGAGCAAGGATTTTTTGGTGTATGTGTGTGTATGCGTGCGTGCTTGTGTGTGCGTGCGTGTGTGGTGTGTGTTCCAGTGTGTGTGTGTGTGTGTGTGTATAAATGGCATTGTGTGTGTGTGTGTGTGTGTGTGTGTGTGTGTGTGTGTGTGTGTGTGTGTGTGTGTGTGTGTGTGTGTGTGTGTGTGTGTGTGTGTGTGTGTGTGTGTGTGTGGTACAAAGTCTTAGCTCCTCTACATCTGACTTAGATATTCTACCAACAGCCTTCTTCAAATCCATCTTACACCTAATATCACCAGATGTACTTCAGATCATCAACACCTCACTACAAACAGGCATATTCCCAGGCTGTCTGAAAGAAGCAGTTGTGAAACCCTTACTGAAAAAGAACAACCTGGATGCACTGGTACTAAACAACTATAGGCCCATATCCAATCTACCATTTATGGGTAAAATAATAGAGAAAATTGTTTTTAACCAATTAACTGCCTTTTTAATGTCTAATAGCTATTTTGATAAGTTTCAATCTGGTTTCCGTGCCTACCACAGCACTGAAACAGCTCTTATCAAAGTTATGAATGACATAAGATTGAATTCTGATGCTGGCAAATCATCCGTCTTGGTACTTCTTGATTTGAGTGCTGCTTTCGACACAGTTAATCATTCTATACTACTACATAGACTGGAACACTGGGTTGGTTTTACGGGCATAGTGATCGACTGGTTAAAATCGTACTTACAACAAAGAAGTTTTTTTGTCGCCATTGGAAGACATACTTCATCACCGATGTCTCTGGATTGTGGGGTCCCCCAGGGCTCCATTCTGGGACCACTACTGTTCAATCTGTATATGTTGCCACTGGGACACATTATCGAGAATAACTCCATAAATTACCATAGCTATGCGGATGATACCCAGCTCTACTTATCTATGTCCCCCAATGACTACACCCCCCTTGAATCACTCTATCATTGCATGGACCAAATTAACAAATGGATGTCTCACAATTTCCTCCAGCTGAACACAGAAAAAACTGAAGTAATTATATTTGGGGAAAAGAGAGGAGAGACAAAAGATTGCTACTATCCTTGAAACGAAGGGACTGAAACCAAGGGAAACAGTTTAAAAATCTTGGGGTCCTCATTGACAGTGACCTAAATTTCAACAGTCACATGAAAGCTATTACTAAGTCTGCATTCTATCACATAAAAAACGTCTCTAAATTTAGGGGCCTGATGTCTAAACATGATCTGGAGAAGCTAATACATGCCTTCATTTCTAGTAGTAAAGTCGATTACTGTAACAGTCTATTTACTGGCCTCCCAAATAAGACCATTAAACAGCTTCAACTGGTACAAAATGCAGCTGCAAGGGTTCTTACAAAGACAAGGAAGTTTGACCACATTACTCCAATTTTAAGATCGCTGCATTGGCTCCCAGTAAGCTACAGAATTGATTTTAAGGCAATGCTACTTGTATTTAAATCATTAAATGGAATGGGACCCACATATCTACTGGATATGTTTCAGCTGTATGCACCGGCCAGGTCACTAAGGTCAACGGAGAAGAATTTGCTGGTGATTCCAAAAGTCAAAACAAAATGTGGAGAGGCAGCCTTTAGCTTCTATGCTTCAAAGCTTTGGAACCAGCTTCCAGATGACGTAAAAAATGCACCCACTATTGATAGCTTTAAATCTAGACTCAAGACAAAGCTGTTCTCAGATGCTTTCTTAAATTATTGAATGAAAAGACGGTAAAATAAGAGAAGTAAATTAGTAAAATAAGAATTGTTTTTCAAGGCTTTATGTTTATTTATGTTTTATTTTATTATTATTTTTACCTTATGTTTTATCTTAATGTTTTAAATGTTTTTTTGACTCTAATTCATTTCCCTGTTTTCCTTTCATTTACATTTGTTAACTTTGTGAAGCACATTGAGTTGCACCTGTGTATGAAATGCGCTATACAAATAAACTTGCCTTGCCTTGCCTTGCCTTGCCTTGCCTTGCCTTGTGTGTGTGTGTGTGTGTGTGTGTGTGTGTGTGCGTGTGCGTGTGCGTGTGTGTGTGCGTGCGTGTGTGTGTGTGTATGAATGGCATTGTGTGGTTGTATGTGTTTTCTAACTAAACAGCTGACCTATACTCTTTTGAAATGTGGGATTTTGGACAGTACACACACACAAACTTCTGAGTCTCCTGAGGTTTACAGAACGTCTCAAGTACATTTGGTGATTAATGAAACTTGCTGACATGAAGGGAGATAAACAAATGGAACTGCTGCTTTGGACCAGAAGACAATACCGGTACTTCTTACTCTATTAATCAGCTATTATATTTATTTTGGTGCTTTGGACCAGAAGACAATACCGGTACTTCTTACTTATTAATCAGCTATTATATTTATTTTGGTGCTTTGGATAAGAGACAATACCGGTACGTACTTATTAATCAGCAGTTATATGACATTTATTTCATGGAATCCTGTACTGTCCATTAAAAAATATATATACAAAGTATGCAGGCACAGGAACCATTTAAGTAAACGTTGTGCAAAATCTCAAAAATACCCCCTAAGGTTAAGGGGATATATATATATATATATATATATATATATATATATATATATATATATATCCCCTTAACCTTAGGGGGTATTTTTGAGATTTTGCACAACGTTTACTTAAATGGTTCCTGTGCCTGCATACTTTGTCCAAATTTGAAGTGGCTGGTGTCATTTGAAAGCAGAGACTCCACTGAATCCACAGAAAGTGACAGAAATATTTTGTGATGTACTGCCAAGGACTTACAGGGGTTGGAACAACTTTTTTCTGAAAAGCGGTTATGAAAATCCCAGGAAATTACCACATTTCAGCAAGCTAGCTGATACATTTGGCCCTAGAAACACATTTGGGACTTACTCCCAGGTCCACTGAAGCTCAATGTCACAGGAGAACTTCATACAGCTATGTATGACCTTTCCTAAGTCAAAGATGTGTGGATATGCACATGCGTTTTTTCCAAGTGTCCAAAGAGTACCATTTGGAGACTCCAAAGGTGCCTTTTGGATAGCCAAAACGCACCCTCCAAATAAAGTCTTACTGAACAAGAACCCTTTGTGCTAGAAGCATGATCTTGATCACAAATGAAAGCTTACCCTTTGAGGTGTATTATAGTGCCCTTGCTTGGTTGGAAATGGCTTTAGGATGGCATCACCAGGGTTTCTGCACATTTTGGATCACCAAATATGAGACTTTTTAAGACAAATATAAGACCACTGATGATAAAATATGAGACCACCACTCGGGGTGAGGCATTGCAATATTGCTAATGTTACATTGCTATAATGAAATGTAGGCCTAGTACATAATTATAATAAACAATATTATATGACTACTGTGCTTTTATAGTGTAGCCTAGGGTAAACACAGTGTAAGCAGTAGCAAGGTGTAACTGATCTGTAGGCCTACAGACACCATGCATGCATATGGTCAGTTAACTGACAACTGGCATTTAATTGAGGGTCCCACGCATGTTTTGACGGCCTGTGGAAAAATCAGATGAATGTTCATCAAATGCCTTTAAATGTACACATTAAAAATGGCTCAACAATTCATCATTTCTGATGGATAAATAGTTGAATGCACTTTGCTATTAGGAGAGAGGACACCTGGTGTTAAAAGGGTTAAATGTATGACTACTCTGAGTGCCGTTCCTCCTCCTCCAGCTCGCTTTATCAGAGACGGGTAGCAGAAGCAAGCGTTCTACTTTGAGCTTAGCCTGTCTGTAGTTTGTTGTTCTCTCAGAATGTGCGCAAGAAACAGCGCACAACTTGGAAGCGATTTCCAGCATGTCCATAACAAGCATTTAGCGCGTTTACCGTTGCCCATCTGGTTACCGATTTGGACATTACGCACCTCGCCAGATCATTGGCTTCGTACATATTCTGTTACTCATCCGATTTCGTATTGCCTCGCGCTCACTTCCTCATGCTGCCATCATGTTAACGAAATCATTTTGCATTTGACAGAGGCATCAAATAGCCTGTCACGTAGCCTATCTAGAGGCGATTTTGAAAGTGTAGGCTATTGTATGAAGGAACAATTAATTTTCGAATACGGTCATAATGGACTTTATGAAATGAACCCTTTACATTTAGCAAACGCTTCTACCCAAACGCGAGGGCATGGCTAACATGCTTACGATAGACAACATTCAAAACTTACACTCAACGACTGATTAGGCTATGCGTCCTCCCGACACAGTTAACATCAAGCTTCATATTCCGACGTTGCTTTGGATAGCAGCTAACCGTTTTATTTCTTGTCCTCAAGCCACATTACACTGAGCGTGCATCTATCTACCCATCTCGATGCACGTTCATATTTTTTCGACCACTTTTTTGACTTTTTCTACTGGAACATGCAAGTAGGCTAGACGCAGCGCCCACAGGTCTGCGGTTGCCCCCCGCTGTGTGGCCAGCGGGCTGCGCTGCGCCACAAGCACAGATCCGTTTCCTCTACTTTTCCGCATCTTGATAAGGGACATACGCCGGTTAAACGCTTATAGCGCGAAAAAAATAGAGTTGTTTTCTTACACTCAATCTACACAGATGAAATATAAGACCTCCCGCATAAATATAATACCACATTTCCAAAAATGAAGTATATGAAATATAAGGCTTTAAAATACCTTAAAAAAACAAATATTGAAAGTAAGACTTTTTAAGACTTTTTAAGGATCCGCTGAGACCCTGATCACAGAGGCATCACTGTACAGAAATTGCATTTTTTACACTTCGTCCAGGGAAAAAAAGGCAACCAAAGTATTATAGAGCATATTTGAAGTTTTATTGTGATATGTGCAAACAATTTTACTAGTGCAAACTGTGTATGGCTGTGCCTATTAGTTGAAATTTCTTTCCAGATATCACTGATTTTTGGAAAGGGTATGTTGTACAGTTCGTCACGTCTCCAGTAGTCCGTAATTGCAGGCAATGGTATCATTCCCATATAAATGAGAACGGCCAGGTAGGAAAAAATGTCCGGAATGCTAATGTCACTCCATTTGTTACCGTGATGTTGGGACCCAAACTTATTTGTGTTTTGTAACAAGGTGCGCAGTAGAGTGTCTGTGAAAAACAGTCTGAAGAGCTGTAGTGTGGTATATACTGCTCCTTGGATGAGCAGTGGGCCAGGTGTCCGTGCTGGACGAAAGGTGGGCTGAGTTGGCAAGTGGTCCTCTGTATTCTCATCCAGCCAAGGCCTGGCATCCTCCTCAGCATCTGCTGACGCTTGGCCTTGGCCTCTCCCTCGGCCTCTGGCGCTGCCTCTCCCTCGGGCTCTGGCTGCTACCCTCTTTTGTGAAGGTCCAGCATTTTCCTCTTCCTCTTCGTCACCATCTCCTCCCTCCCGGCTTCTTTTTCTCCCCCTGGAGACCTTGGGCTGCCATTCCTCATCACTGTCACTAAAACAACACAGAGAAAAAATAAACAATGAAAAACATGTAATACACAGTGTCAATAATATGCATTCACTCTTGACTGTATTTACATCTAAATTCTCTCATGTCATTGCAACAGGCTCATTTCCCCTGGCTTGTCTTTCTCACAGACCCCACTGTTCTCACTTGTTGCTTTGTGAGACCTCTCCCAGTATCACACATTCAAGGTGTTTTACCCCAACCCCCAACACTACTTCAGTGCATGTACTCCCAGTTGTTGTCCATTCCCCACCCCCCACCCCCACCACACACACACCCACACCCCACACACAAACACACACCAGAGAAATAGTCTGGAGTAGTGCCTGTACCCAATACAATCCCCCCCCACACACACACACACACACACACACTCCAGATACATAATGTAGTAGTGCCTACCCAATACAACTTTCCCCATTAGGACAGCAATACACACAGGCACCAGATAAATAATCTGGAGTAGTGCCTGTAACCAATACAATCCCCCCAACACACACTAGATACATAATATAAAGTAGTGCCTACCCAATACAGCTTTCCCCATTCTTCTTCCAAACTATCTAACTTTAGGGCACCAACATTATGCATTTTTACATCAGGAAGAGCACAACATAAAGACTACCTTTCAAATGGGCTTGGTAATAACATGCAAACGATATTTTATGATAAAAAAACAATGCCATGAAATAAAGAACATTACTGGACTCCTGGTATAAATATACAATGCTTACTTTTCGAAATTGCGATCCCTGCCTTCCAGAAAGTCCTGGAATGCTTCGGAATCTTCGCTGTCCTCACTTTCAATGATATCCGGGTTTGTTTCCCCCTCCTCTTCAAGCGATACAGACATTGCTGACGGCCCAGCTGCTTCTTCAGGTTCTGTTCCCATGTGTTTGGACTTCTTTTGTCGTTTTGGCATTTTGAAATAAATCAAAATAAACAAAAAACTAACTGGGAAGCGTCTGGAAGTGAGTTTGTACTGCTCGCGCCGGCTTCTCTAAAGTAATCTCTTTACGCACGCTGAGCGAATGAGAGTGCACTCACGGTACGCAGCCGCTTGTCTCCGCCTCTGTGGGGGATGGGCTGGCTTGCCATACTCATGAACGACCATCCGGGTACTTTGCTCTTAAAGGGGCATTCCACCGGTGGAGACATGAATATGTTACTGAAAGTGGGTCATATGTATAGTAGTAACATACATTTCTAATTTGGTGCCTTCTTGGCCAAGAAAAGGCAGAAAATGACTTTTTAGTGCTTGTGGATTTGTGACAACAATCCCCATAATGCACTGCAATGCTCAAGTTCCACAGGCCACACCCAGTTATTTGGGACTCTATGCATCATCCCTCCCTCAGCTTGCAGGCAGTGTTGCCAGATTGGGCTGTTTCCCGCCCAATTGGGCTGCTTAGGATGGTCGTGTGCGGGTAAAAATGGCATTTAGCAGAAAAACCCGCCCAATTTTAGCCATAGAAATCAATAGAATTGGGCGGGATTTTGAGCTTCTAGGCTGGTTTTGAGCATTTTTTGGGCTGGAAATCATCAGCCTCATCTGGCAACCCTGCTTGCAGGTGCATCACAGTGGGACAGACATCACTGGAAAGGAGAAGCTGGAGCACACTGCAGCTTAGTTTTCAAGACTTTATTTTGTGCACACACGCGACCAACGTTTCTGTGTTGCTACACCTTCTTCAGAGTCAAATGATAGCAAGAGAGAGACACACATTTCAAGTCTTGACATTCACAGGTGATCCTACTTGGTTTGGCTAAATTGGTCTGATCTCATTGCAGGTAATTGACCCCACCCCCCAACACCAGCACAAGATTGTAGACAATTAGACAGCTTGCCAACTTCCCAAAACAAATTAAAAAATGAAAAAAACAATACACAAAGAACATTGTCAATAAAACCACAGCTACAATTATTAGAAGACCACAGCCGCGATGCTGGAACAATTTGTTACAGAGAGCAAGACATATTGTGTTCCTCATTTATGCCCTGAGGCTCCACTGAATTTAGAGTATGAGTCCAAAATGCCTTTCCACAAAGCCTTTCTGTCTAATTGTCTGCAATCCTGTCCTGGTGTTGGGGGGTGGGGTCAATTACCTGCAATGAGATGAGACCAATTTAGCCAAACCAAGTGGAATCACAAGTGAATGTCAAGTCCTGAAATGTGTGTCTCTCTCTTGCTATCATTTGACTCTGAAGAAGGTGTAGCAACACCGAAACGTTGGTCGGGTGTGTGCACAAAATAAAGTCTTGAAAACTAAGCTGCAGTGTGCTCCAGCTTCTCCTTTCCAGCTATGCCAGTGACTTACTGGCAGTGTTGCCAGATGAGACTGATGATTTCCAGCCCAAAAAATGCTCAAAATCCGCCTGGAAGCACTAAATCCCGCCCAATTCTATTGATGTCGATGGGAAAGATTGGGCGAGTTTTCCTGTAAAATGCCATTTTTACCCGCAGACGGCCATCCCAAGCAGCCCAATTGGGTGGGAAACAGCCCAATCTGGCAACACTGCTTACTGGAGCCTCAATGCCAGCACTGGCACACTGATCTGTGATAGGTCTGTTAGAGCATTAGGTCCAACCCCCTATGGGCGGGGTTGAAAGGGTGGGAAAAAGGCTTGTAGTCTCAACAGAAATCCACCTCTCTTACACTTCCTGTGTCGATGATGCAAAATGACCATTTTTACATCATTGACATAGGAAGTGTTAAGAGATGAATGCGGATTTCTCCTATCTCAGGGGGAATTGAGAGATTTTTGAAAGACCATTCAAAAGTATGACTGGGTGTCTATCAATGGAAAGCCTAATGCAAAATGGGTGGAGTGTCCCTTTAAATTTGTGTTACGCCCCTTTATGGGTGAAAACAAACCGAATGTCTCATTGACTTACATGCTAAATCGGCTAGCCTAAATGAACACATTCCATGCTTCAGCCACGGCTGTTTGGCTATAATATTTGAACAGCCGACAACACAACACGTTTCAGCATGTTGCGCGTGAACAACGATAGTCTACAGGTCCGTATCTTACGTTTATTAAACCCCAACATCACCAATTGACTTGCATGGGTTGTTTTCCCCCACAAATGGGCGTAACGCACATGGAAAACGTCACGCCGTTCATGAGTATAGTGCGTTGGAAAGCTGTGTTTCCCAGTTACAAGCACGTGCTGTCGTCTTCTTTCTAGCTTCTGATTCGACGAAGCTACAGTCAATCAAAGCAAGGGTGTCACAAAAAAACAGAAGCACCTAGTTCGTTTCTCAGCGGTGTAGCCATAGAGGTAGAAAATAACACTAGAGAGGACCCCGCCCCCCTTTTTACGGCAATCTGTAGCGGCCATTATCTGTAGGTAGATCAGAGAAATGGAAATTAACGGAGAACGAGGCTCACCTCTGTCAAAAATGGCTTAATCATGTGAAAATGTCCATCAACACACTATACAAGGACAATAGTTGAAGTGTGTTGCTAACTATGTTCATAAAATATATTATTTGATTTTTAAATGTATTTTATCGACTCATATGATTTAAGTAGATATTTATCCTGACATTTCAAATCTGGTCTTTGATTAAAGTGTTACTTCATATTTACACAGTTTTAGTCAATTTCTTGACAGGGGTGGGCGAGTTCTCCATTGACTTGCATTGCCTGAAGGTACCTACCACAGACCTGTATTAACCTAGACTGGCAATGCCCCTCGAAATTTTCGGATTTCTCAGAGCCTCAGAATCGTAGTCTGCCATCTTGGTGGAGACTCCCGTAATTACGTAATGACGTCATGCACCGATGGGGTTTTTAAAAAATATTTTTTTTGCAACACTGGTTCACTAGTTAAGTTGGGTCAGGCCATGTGTAACGTCTTTAGAACAATAGCTCTAGTATAAATTAATGTTCTAGAAAAGTCTCGCTCTCAAGTGGCTCCTTATTTTCACAGCTGCAATGTGCTGTGCCGTGTTGTTGCTAGGTTACCTTCAGCGTCCTTGGGGGGGGGGGGGGTATTAATAATAGCACAGTTACCGGTAGCTTCACTGAAAACGTACGGCTTATTTAAGAAATATACATACCTATATACACAGTTGTCATTACATCTGAGTTAAGTACATAAAATAAGCTTTACACACGTAAGCATGGCCGATTCAGTGTCACAAATATCCACAAACCTGCATAAGCGGCAACGAAAACAGTCGGCTTCAGGGTTGCCAGATAATACTGATTATTTTCGTCCATTTTTACCCACAGACCGCCTTCCTCAACGGCCCCGATTGGGCGGGAAACCGCCCGATCTGGCAAGACCGCTCAGCTTCAGGCTCTCTAATAAAACGTTTGGAGGTAGTGAGGGTTATTTCATTAGTGGAGTGAGAATTTAGACGTTACGACTTGTCAAAATCTTACAAAAAATGATTGAAACCCACTTTGATAACGTTGTAATCACTGTTTGAAATCGTATGCATTCCTATGGGTCACAGCTGCGATAGTCTCCACTAGGCGGGGCTACGTCTGTGGGAGGCGTCCACAGGGCGCGAAAAAGACAAAGATGGCTGCGCCCAGTCAATCCGAAAAGCTGCCACTGGCTAGAACCGCCCATTGCCAGTCTAGGTTAATACAGGTCTGTGGTACCTACACTACCTACGGAAGTTGGGACCTCCAGCTGCCATTTCCCAGTGCTGTCGCAAATTGCTGTGTCCTCTCTAGTGTTATTTTCTACCTCTATGGGTGTAGCTCTGTGTAGGAACCGCCCCCCGACTCGTGGATTGGCTTGTTTTAAAGGCCAACTTCACATAAAACCCGGTTTTACCTGTTCCTATTGTCAAACGGACTGTCACCCATAGCTACACAAACATCCAAGGTCCCATAGTGGGGCGTCACCTCCCCTTGGCGCGTTTCCTAATTTAAATAAATTATGCAGTTTCTGGAGCGAATAAGAAAAGCCCTTCTCTCGTACGTCACATCGAAACGGGGCGTTCCTAATGCAAATGAGGGGCCAACCCACCCCCAACCTGCCCTCCCCGCCCTCACCAGAGCCCTTGATAAGAACCTCCCCCCAGAGGAAGTTGTTGAGATTGAAGACCCGCGGTTCTGAGAAGCTAAGTAAGCTAACTGTTTATTAGCATGGCAGAACATACTCGTTCGTGTGCAATTTGTGGCACTAAAGCATCGACATCGATGCATTTCTTGCCCAAAAAGGAGGATGATCGGAAGAAATGGCTGGAGTTCATCTATGGGACATCACAACCAGCTAAATATAACAAGACGCTAGTGTTGTGTTCCACACATTTCCAGGACAGCGACTTCACTAACATGGGGGAATATAGCCGTGGCTTCGCTACAAGGCTGATTCTACGACCTGGGTCAATACCATCACGTAGAACAGGCACCAGCCCACAAGCGGTAAGTCGTGGATTATGAAGTTTTGCATCCAGTGTTTTGTTACAATAGGCTAACAACATGCTTGTTTCGTTCTGTGGCAGCCTGATATGGGTAGAATTAGAGCTACATAGCCACAGCCACTGACTGGCGTGTGTCTAGCTCCAGTTCTGTATCAGCACGATAGTGACCAAGCTAAGTAAAACAAAAAAGAATGTTTTATGCAACTGAGCCCTTTTTTGAGCTACTGAACTCAGATTAATCCGCGCAGTACACCGGAGTGTGTTCAAACGAGTAAACAAAACAATTGTGTTTATTTTTCGCCCCTTTGCCCTGGCTTTGAAAGTGCTTCTTGCTTACTAACACGCCCAATTTGCGTTTACCTGTTGTATAACGTTATACTCCTCATTCGTTTATGTTTCGAAGTCACGAAATGGTGGCAAAGCTTTGGTTAGTGTAGGTATTTTTGAACTATCGGGTGATTGGCTTTAGCTGCCGCGCACCGAGAGTACAATCACTGTCTCCAGATCGCCATTACGGATGGTCGCGCAGGCACTCGAAGATGGACGCAGCTGTGCTCATTTCAAGGGTCATTTCCAAATAACACACGCAGACATCCTAAGTGTCCATAAAGTTCATTGAAAGCGACTCCCCGTTGCCCGCGAGTCAGATAAAATATCCCTGGTTTTAGACTATGTAGCCTACGTTTTTCCAATTGGCAATGCGGGACAGAGAAAGATAATTACTTGTGCGCCCTGCAAAAGTCCCGGTAGAAATCACAGGCAGATGTTCTATGCAGACTGGACGATATAAAGCACACTAATATACACGCCTTTTAACACGAATGCCGTTCTGATTGTCTGAGGTGTCAAGGGTCGATAATCTCCCTGAAATGAGTTTTTGGAACTTTGGATGTCTGCACACGTGTACCTAGTTTCTAAACCTGTGTTTCTAAAACTGTTCCAAAATATTCACCACAGCTCACCTATGTGTAATTGCAGTCATTGACACATTTGTTATGCTAATGCTTTGGGGACCCGTTTTCTTTCTGTCTACAGAGCACATCTCAAGTACTGAGGCCACCCTTTACCCATGTTGCCACTCAGACAGACCGACCTCGCCGTTCGACGCGCACTACTCAGGTGTCAATGCGTAAATTAGGCCCTCACATGAGAAGCAAAGGTTTGTTGTTTATACATTACATTTTTGTTTCAGTTTCTGTATATTTCATTTCTTTCTTGTGAGGCAGATCATTATGAATTGAAGCAAAATGCTATTCCAGAATGTGTAGCTACTTGCAGTTACTATAGGCCCTACTATACTGCTCCTTTCTGTATGTTATGGCCAGTGTTAGGCAAGTTACTCAAAAGCTGTAATGCATTACGGATTACATGTTACTGTCTTTTCCAAATCCCTTACACTACACCATTGCTATATTTACACTACTTTTGCATTAATTTAGTTACTCTCATAAAAAGAATAGGCCAAGATATAGATCTGGTCATTTATTGCAGTGTGAAGCAATCTCATGAGGCATGCATTTTTCACCTCCAACCCCGGAGGTGTTTTTGGCAGCATGCAGACTAAGAACTTCCAGGTTCAGGAATAGCTTCTTTCTGGCCCACCACACTGTATACCCCTAAAAAACAGGTCATTGGAATGCATTTGTAATTTCAGTTATTTAATATTGTAACTAAGTAACTATTACAGATCCCCCCCCCTGTAGTGCCTTGCATTACTGCAATACAGCAAAAAATTGCAGTAATTAATTACTTTTGTAATGCATTACTGCCCAACACCCAGGTTATGGCATTGCAGTATGTGAAAGTGTGTAGTGTCTTCTGTCAGTAACACACATTTTGTTGACTGTAGAAGTCCAATTTGATTGCGACATCGACGCAAAGAAGTGTGAAAGCAAAGGAGTAGGCACTTCTGATGCACCATGGGGCCCACCATCCTCTACACCCATAAGGCCCGTTCAACATCTAAAAGACCTCGGGTGGAGGAAGAGGAGGAGGAGGAGGAGGCCACCACCAGCGCTGCTGCAGCTGCTGCTGACGTCACTGACACCCTCTCATTACCTGATCCTGATCCTCACGATCCAACATATGACCCTGCTGCACAGTCGATGACCACGCTAACAGAATCGTCACAGCTTTCGTAAGTGCTTCTGCATGTTCTCATCAGACATTAATACACACATTTGTATTGAAGAGTTTATTGTCAAACTAATGTTCTCTCCCCTTCTCTTTCTCCGTCTTATCTGTAATAGTGACAGCTTCTCAACATCAACAACTGGTCACACCGACAAAAAATACATAGTTTTTGAAAAGAATATCATGGAACTCTTCCAGCGCTGTCCAAGGTGCAGCAAGTCACCAGAGTTGAAAACATACAGGCGAGGAACATTTTTATCCATCGACCAGATCTGCCACCACTGTGAGTTCTTCAGACAATGGAAGAGCCAGCCACTAATTAAGAGCACACCAGTAGGCAACATCCAACTGTCAGCAGCCGTATATTTCAGTGGATCATCATTCTATCAAGTGCAAAAGGTAAAGTATACTTTTTTTTATTTCAACACCTTTCTGGTGTAGTTTTTGAATAACTTTTTCATAAGTAACTCATTGCTTGCGTAATGAAATAATAAAGCTTGTATTACCCCATGTGGCAGGGTTTACCAAAACTAGCTGCCTCAGTCTTTTATTTATTACATATATATTTTCATTTATAGATGTTTCAAGCCATGCGCCTCCAAAACATCAGTTACTCAGCATTCCGGAGGCATGCAAACCGTTTCCTTGAGCCGGCAGTGATTCACTCATGGCACCAGCTTCAAGACACTGAAGTGGAGTCTCTGAAGCACAAAAAAGTCAAGCTTGGCGGGGACATGAGGGCAGATTCACCTGGTTAGTTCTTTCCATCTGTCTATCTGCACACATCATGTATAACTGTTGCAATACGGACCCAAATGTGTGATGAAATTTGAATAACAGCCCTGTTTTGTATTTGAAGGACACTGTGCCAAGTATGGAACTTACAGTCTTATGAATCTGGAGACCAACAGCATCATTGACCTTCAACTAGTACAGGTTAGTGGGCACTTGTGTATAGAATGATGGACATTGTAAAAAATGGAGCTAAGTAAGCCCCCGGTAAAGGACTGTATAATAGGGCTGGTCCAGGAATACAGTAAGCTACACAGGTTGTCCGGCCAGAACGCACAGCAGGGTGCCGAGCCAGGGGGTGTTCCCAGTAGGCCAGGACCTACCTCTGGAGCCGGAAGGTCTGGTTGCTGGGCCAATCACTGCCTACCCACACGCTTGGTGCATGATGGAAAAGTACCAGGTCTGTAGGTCAGTGAAAGGGTCTGTAAGTCAGTAGCAGGGGGAGCAGTAGAAGGGGGGGGGGGTTGCAGCATCTCTCTCACAAACAACGGGGGATGGGCTGAGTGTTGAGGTGTGAGAGTGACCAGAGAGAGGAGAAAGGGCCTAAACTGTCAGTCACTGTGGCCAGGAGGCACAATTCTGAACAGACATTTTTACACAATTCACATTGCCCATTATCTGCTTTGTTTTCACTCTCACTGACAATTCTTTCTCTATAACTCAACACTACGTCCTAGGCAAGATATATAAGCTTTGTGTTAAGTCAATATATACTTCCTTTCTATGTGTTCGCAGAGCAATGAAGTCGGTGGGAGCCACAATATGGAGAAAGAGGGACTCACAAGAGGACTGCAGCTGTTGGAGTCGAAGGGTGTGGCTGTGGACTACATTGTCACAGACCGTCACCCCCAGATCCAGAAGTTCCTCAGAGACCGCAAGATAACACATTATTATGATGTGTGGCATTTGGAGAAAGGTCAGTACCTTATGGGTTACAAAGTGCATTTTTAATTCCACGTAGGATTCTCATATGTATGACCATGACGAGCAGAGGTGGATTAATTTATAAGAATGCAGGTAATTGCATCTAAAAACATTTTCACCCACACCCCCCTACACAAATTTTCTACCCACCCACAGCTCCCTCTGGCAAAAATGTGTTGCTGTCCCTCTGCGCACACACTACATACGTTTAAAGTTCTATAGCACCCGAACTCTATAGCATGGGGGACTGGGGTGTATCATAGTCTCCCATTACCTGCTAGCTGTGAGCACTGTGTGTAGTTTTCTTAGCATGTCTGATTAGCAGGGTCAAGATATGTTTTTTTGTGGGGGTATGGGGGCCAAGACGGTGTCTGGCCCAGGGGGCCATAATTTCTTAATCTGCCCCCGATGACAAGTGTGAAGTACACTAATACCTTTTGTGACTCTCAGGTCTGTCCAAGAAGGTGGCAAAAGCAGCTAAAGAGAAGGACTGTGAGGTGGTGAAGAAGTGGCAACGAGGGATCAGCAACCACGTGTACTGGTGTGCAACATCCTCCTCCTCTGGGCCAGAAAAACTTGCCAAGTGGAAATCTGTGATGAACCATATGCAAAACAAACACGAGCACGACAACCCCATCTTCCCGAAATGCCTCCACCCTGACCGCAATAGCACAGACCGCAAGAAGTGGTTTAAACCAGGTACTTATTGTTATACTTTTATTATGAACTCGCCGCATGTTGTGACAATGCCTTTTGAAGAGATATTTACATTACGCTTTATCTTTTCAGGTACCAAAGCCATACAGAGGATGGAGAAGATTCTTGTTAACAAGAGGGTTCTCAATGATGTGGAGAAACTAAGCTCCCGGTACCAAACGTCAACTCTGGAAGCATTTCACAGCCTGATGTTGCGGTTCACACCCAAGAATGTGGTCTTTCCTTTCATCGGAATGCTGTGCAGGTACTATTGTAAATGCCAGCCTTTTCAACATGTTTGCAGTAGTGCCAGTGACACGAATAGCAATGTCTAAATCTTCCAAAAAGAAATGTGTTTTCCTACTCGCAAAGCATTGTTTTGCTATGGTTATGCCCAATTGAGGTCACAGGGCCACTAACCATATGCTTCTTAAATTTGATTTACAGACACTATCTGGCAGCACTTCACTTCAATGAAAATGCAGGGCGGACCCAGGCAAGAACCACAAAAGGAACCTTGAGATACAGCATCCACTACCCCAAGGCCAAAAAGGGAGGATACTCTGTGAAGCCAGTGAAGACAAAAGCAACATACCGTAAGATTTCACAATTGTTTTAATCTTTTCACTGAAAAGTTACATTTGTAACAAAATATTTTTTCAAAGGATATACATATTTACACTGAACAATATTTCCCAGGTTACGTGCACAAGATGATGAGTCTGTTGTTCGAGGAGGTCATCCCAAACCCTAAGCCGTACTTGGAGGAGCTGGAAAAGATTCCTGTTCCGAATCCCCTGTCCTCAGCATTCCACCACCCTCCACTGGCAGAAGCTGTAGAATCCTACAGATCCCGCTTCAATCAAGGGCAGCCCTGAAGCCTACATACTGGCCCTCCGTGTCCGGAAACTCCTGTCTGATGCGCCGAACGACACATGCCGGGATGACAACGCGGACTTTTCTCCCCAGCCAGCCCCAGCACCAACTGACGAAGCATCTGTAGGCCAGATGCCGGCATCGTCTGGAAGACAAAGATTGTTGTATACACTGTTTGTCAATGTTGTGCCTTTGCATTTTTTTAAATTATATGTAACATTTGTAAATAAATTGCTCGATTTCTTACAGGAGCCCCCGGTGTTATTTCTTTTTCATAAATCACTGTGCACAGATATGTATGACTTTCAGTCTGGAACAATGAGTAATGATAAACAAAAATTGTAGTGATGTGTAGTTTATGGTGTGTTTTACAATAGAAGTGACTGCTTTTACTGCCACAGTGCAGTGAGTATAGTACAACTACAGCATGCCTGTGCACACCGTTTTAACTTTGAAGATTTACAGAACGAGTACCTTTGGTAGCCTCTCACTCGCAGGCTTCCGTGGTCTGTCCGGAAGTCATTGAGGGCTTTCTGCAGTGCATATATATTTAGGCACACAGGTTCTAGTCCAGGGTGTTGGCTCATGCAGGCAACAGGGGTGATGGTATCGGTCAGTCTTGTCATTACCTAAAAAGTTGAACATGAATGTGTATCATTTATCAACGACAAAGGCTACCCATCATCACACAAGTGCAGAGGTGTCCAAAGTTAAAAAAAAATATATAGATATGTTTTTGGTACCTATAACACTAGCACATGGCATAACATAGTTGTTACACCATTTACTCCACTCCACCCAATGAGAGACAGTGATGTTACTGAAAAACACTGAAACCCTTTTGAGCCAACCGTTTGCTGATCATAACGGAAGTACATGGATCTGCTTGCTTACTAAGACAAGTTACCTCTTGTGTTGGAAATAAACAGTTTATTTCTTTTTCATTTATACTTCAAACATGTATTCTGCATAAGCATCTGAGTATGATGCATATTGCTCACCAGTGTTGGGCAAGTTACTCAAAAACGAATGCATTACTGATTACATGCTACTTGGGCAGCATGCAGACTAAAACTACCAGGTTCAGGAATAGCTTCTTTCTGACCCACCACAATCCAGGTCATTGTAATGCATTGCAACTTGAGTTAATAGCATTGTAACTAAGTAGTAAATGTTACAGCTTTTTGCCCTGTAATGCCTTACATTACCGCATTACAGCAAAAAGTGATGCATTGTAGTAGTTCGTAACTTTTGAAATGCATTACTGCCCAACACGGTTGTACACACAAGATTTTGAGCAAGAGATGAAAAGTCTATCGTACCTGGGGAATCTCACGGCAGCAAACATTCTCCTCCTCCAGCGGCATTCTTTCACAATTGTCGCATGAACACCTAACAAACATGAATGGTATTAGACAATTTCTGTCTTCATATTGGTGTAATATTACCGAATGATCATTCTGTGTTGGTGAACTGTTATCTGAAGACAAGCACACTACTTTAGAGGAGGAATTAAGCAGGAAGACCCTTTCTGGTTGTAGTAACATCAACATACTAAAAGATTACAAAGACCAAACGCTTACAGAATCAGACCTTGGTCACAACATTGTTTATTATTATTAGAAAGCATAGTTGAAAGCGATTGTTAAAACGCTAAGCATACTTGTTGTAATAACACGACAAGAATATATAGTAATAAACATTGAGATTACCATTCCGAAACGTTCATAGTCAAACGATGAGGAATCGGTTCCTCCTCCACCTCTCCATCGTCCTCTGACTCAGGATCATATATATACGGCTGTATCTCTGAAGACATGTTGAGATTTTAGTTCCAAAAACAATGTTTTCCAGCAGACGGACCCAAGTACCGGTAGGCTAAGCTAGCTAACAGCTTGTAGCTCCCCAAAGTTGTACATAGCGCGAGCGGGGGAGGCGGGTTCATTCATTCATGGGAGGGAGCCAATCAGAGAGACCTCATTATCACGTCACGCATATTCATGAGAGGGAGCCAATCAGAGACACCTACTTATCGCGTCACGCATATTCATGAGGGTAAGCCCTGAAAGCCGGAAAACCCTGTCGTTTCTGAACAAGCCATTTTTCCGGCCCTAAACACCAGCTTGAAACAAAATAACCACAGCGTTTTTTTAAACGGGACCAACGCGTAACACACTCAATAACATTGGGGAACACGGTAGTATTAATGAAATAACGTCGAGAGGCGATCTTTAACCTACACAGTCTAAGGACCACGTGGGATACCGCCAATGCAGGCTCCACTGCGGAAGAGAGAGAGTACAGCCCGTTGTTGACAAAAAAAAAGTTTGTAGTCCGATTATTTCAAAAAGAAAATGTTTTGTTTTAGTGGAATTACATCGAGTGTGGTTGAAATACCACCACAAAGCGACCTATATTCGGATTCTTTGGAATCTCACGGACATTTTGGTACCAGCCATGAAAGGATTCATCCATGTTTTCGATGTTTACTGCCGACAGAAAGGTAGAGATGCACTGAAAACGGGGGTGTTGAAGGGATGAATTTTGAAACATGACATTATGACATAAATTGATGATTTAGCACATATACGGTGTTTGAATCTGTCTAATATGGTGCTAAATGCATTCTAAAGGGTCTAAGCTTTCCAATGATATGCATTGTTTGATATGTTTATTACAACTTGTGGTCTATAAATGATTGCACAATGTAACGTTGTGAGGGGAGGGGCTGTCTTTGGGTCGGGACCGACCCGCCCTCAGGGGAAGGGGATATATATATATATATATGACGTTTATATTTGACAGTTGCTATGTTTACATGACGTTTTTAAAATACTCCAGAATTAGTCATGTTTCCTATGATTTGTCATTTAATTCCGATGTAGTTATAAAACCAGACTGCACCAGGTTACAGCCCCTCTCCTGCCCAGACACAACAGTTTTGCCGAAACGTACCAATAATACTCGTGGACACTATAAAGGTTTACCACAGAAGCAAAGAGTGGAACTCACACACCAGCAGCCGATGCAATCATTGGCTTATTGCTAAGTGGTAAAGGTGATACACAAAAGTGCAAAACGTTTTCAGTCACCAGACCTTCCTCAGTGCAAATACACAAAATCACAGAGGACTTCCTTGTATAGAGTTCACCGAATAGGTGGTAGACATGTCATGAAAACAGTCGGTTAGGTTGATGTGTACTGACAGTGTTGGAGGATATCAAAAGGCATAGGCCTATGTCAAAGGAAACATAGGGTACAATGCTTAGTCTAAGGAATAGTCCAAAACTGAAAAAAATAATACTCGTGGCCACTATAAAATAATACTCGTGGCCACTATAAAATAATACTCGTGGCCACTATAAAGATTTAAATAATACTCGCGGCCACTATAAAGATTTAAATAATACTCGCGGCCACTATAAAGATTTAAAATTATACTTGTGTGGCCACTATAAAGATTTAAAATAATACTCGTGGCCACTAAAAGATTTAAAATTATACTTGTGTGGCCACTATAAAGATTTAAAATTATACTTGTGTGGCCACTATAAAGATTTAAAATAATACTCGTGGCAACTATAAAGATTTAAAATAATACTCGTGGCCACTATAAAGATTTAAAATAATACTCGTGGACACTATAAAATAATACTCATGGCCACTAAAAAGGTTTAAAATAATACTCGAGGCCACTATAAAGATATTAAATAATACTCGTGGACACTATAAAGGTTTAAAATAATACTCGTGGACACTATAAAATAATACTTGTGGCCACTATAAATTAATACTCGTGGCCACTATAAAATAATACTCATGACCACTATAATGGTTTAAAATAATACTCATGACCACTATAAAGATATTAAATAATACTCGTGGCCAGTATAAAGGCTTAAAATAATACTCGTGGACACTAAAAAGGTTTAAGGATGCATTTTATTATCACTTTAAAAATTAACAATCATCAGTAATTATATTACATCTTCTTTCTGTAATCACATAGGCCTACTCTACATGGAAAACATGTATTTTAAAAGAAACAACATCCCAGTGTCTATGTTTTGTGACAAAAATCTCCAGTAGACATCTAAAAAGTTTTAAAATACAATTAAATACATCAAATCAAAAGCTAACTTTGTACTTCATGATTAAGAAAATGCTTGCAGAACAAATGTATTATTAAAAACTGAGCAGTGTGTGTGTATATGTGTGTCTGTGTCTGTGTGTGTTGAATGATCCATGGCATCAGCCCTGTAGGGGCCTCACAACAGCTTCACTGATGATCCCCCACCCCATACATAAAACCCAGGGTAGAGTGTGTGTGTGAATGTGGTGTGGACTCTGTGCAGGAGGGTCATTGTGTCTCCAGAGATGCTGTAGAAGGCCAGAGTTCCTGCCCTGTGATCCACATACACTCCTATTCTGGAGCTGGCCACTAGAGGGAGTTTAGTCTGTTTACTATTGTGGCTGAAAGAGGAGCTGGAGCTGGTGAGACGCAGCCTCCATGACTGATCATTACGTCCAAACACACACTCATTACCCACTCCTTTCCTGCTGATGCTTTTATATGACACTGCTATATTAACCGCTCCACTCCTCTCAACCTCCCAGTAGCAGCGTGCAGACACACCCTCTCTACACAGCACCTGATACACATCAAATCTGTCTGGATGATCAGGATATGACTGGGCCCCAGGTCTCCACTCCACCCTCCTGTTCCCCTCAGACAGATGGAGGTCTCTGTGTGCTGTGTTTGGATCCAGAGTGAAGTGACAGGAATCTGATGGAGGAGAAGACAGGACAAAAACAGTGTTTTATTTCTGTGTGTGTGTGTGTGTGTGTGTGTGTGTGTGTGTGTGTGTGCGGTTGGTTGCAGTTATAATTTATATGTTGCCTCGCACATCACTGGTAGGTGTGTGGTTGAGCGTGTGTGTGTGTGTGTGTGTGTGTGGTGAGGGAAGAGTTTGTGTGGTTTGTGCGTGTGTGTGTGTGTGTGTGCTGTGTGTCTTCCTTTGTGATATGTAAATATTTGTTACGTGTGTGTGTGTGTGTGTGTAATAGGACATAGCTGTGTTTAAGCAAGATCATGTGAGATTACTATTGGAGGAGTAGTCATGATCACTCCATCATTCCCCCTGTGTGTAGAGGGATGGTAGAGCACTACCGCGTGTGTGTATGTGTGTGTGTGTAGAGGGATGGTAGAGAACTAGTGAAATTGAGGAATTTGGGGAGGAGGAGTGAAAATTGACAACACGTGTGTGTATATACAGCCTGATCTCCAAAAATTCCGTGCTCCTGGATACGGATGTTAAGGACACGAAGTCTGTGTCCAGGAGCACGGATTTTGCCAAAATTCCGTGTTCCTGGACACGGAATTGTTTTCCGTGCTCCTGGACACGGAATTGTTTTCCGTGATGGGCACACGGAAGTGCTTTCTATAGGCTATTACCACAGCACTGTGTTAACTCTATCATTAGAAAATACATACCAAATGCTAATCCTAAACAAAATAATGCTATAGCAATTTAAATTGTGCCCTGACCAAAACATTCCCTAACCTTAACCTGTCATTAAAGACATATTTTTGAGAAATACCTTTTCCAGTTGGTTGCTAGGCTATCAAACTCATATAATGAATGAAAGAAAACTAGCTGTGCCCAGACCAAAACAATGCCTAACCCTAACCTGTCAGTAAGAAATGTTTTTTTTTTTAGACAAAATATTTGAAATTAGAAAAATCCTGAGAAAACACAAGACTGTGGAAATAGCCCTTCAAACAATTCCGTGTCCAGGAGCACGGAATTTTGGCAAAATCCGTGCTCCTGGACACGGATTTTGTGTCCTTAACATCCGTGTCCAGGAGCACGGAATTTTTGGAGATCATGTTGGTATATATGTCTATGTGTGTAGGGGGAGGGGAGTTTGTGTTTGTGCGTGCGTGCGTGCGTGCGTGCGTGTTGTAGTATTTGTGTGGAAATAATTAATTACACACTGAGGCAGACTCTAGGTGAGTGGTTATTTACTTCCAAGGTACTGTCGTTCTGATACAGGAATGCACTGCAGAGACTGGTCAATAGAGCTACCGTAAGTGCACTAGTATTGCAGCTGTAATTACGGTACAGGATCATTCCTGTCAATCACTGCATGTGTGTCTGTGTGTGTGTGTGTATGTCCAACTCACACTGTAAGAAGTCCTCTCTGGTCACTGGTTCAGCAATAAGAGCCTGGCCATCAGACACTGAGACAGAAAATTTCACATTGGCCTAAATAAGTGCATCAACACCACAATATGAAAACATCACATTGGCCTAAATAAGTGCATCAACACCACAATATGAAAACATCACATTGGCCTTAATAAGTGCATAGACACCACAATATGAAAACATCACATTGGCCTAAATAAGTGCATCAACACCACAATATGAAAACATCACATTGGCCTAAATAAGTGCATCAACACCACAATATGAAAACATCACATTGGCCTAAATAAGTGCATCAACACCACAATATGAAAACATCACATTGGCCTAAATAAGTGCATGAACAATATGCTCCAATCAGGAGATCACATGACAACAGTCACACTAACAGTAGGAACAGACAGCAGACGTTGAAAGAGCTGAAATGCTGCAGAGTCCCTACTGAACTAAACAGATCAGGGGTGACAAATGTGGAGAAAGATTCAACCTTTAGTTTAACGCTTGATCAGGGAGAACGACCAACTGAACATGGCGAAAGATACAACCTTTAGTGAAGCGCTTGATCAGGGAGAGCGACCAACTGAACGTGTCGAAAGATTCAACCTTTAGTTTAACGCTTGATCAGGGAGAACGACCAACCGAAGCTTGTGTTTAGAAAAAATGTAGACATTCCATTGGCTGCCGCCTGCTGCTGCCGAACTGCATCACAAGAATCTTACATATTTTTTTGCTGGTTCAACTTCTCTTTTGATGCCTTTGACGCAGGGGCGCTGCCCGAAATTTAGGGCCCCATGAATGATTTGAATTTTGGGCCTCGTTAAGGGCCCCTGTCAGTGCTGTTCGGCCCTGTCCGGCCCTTATCTGTAACACCTTTCTCCCCCTAGTGGCACCCATGTGGTGCTAGAAACGCTCCCTCTAGTGCCACCCATGTTTTCACATCCTTGGTGCTAGACACGCTCTTGCCACTTGTCCATACAAAGTCAATTACTTACTTTCAACGCCCACAGTCTGTTCACACAGAGTACAATTTATTCAATCAACCCCAGTTTAAATTGTATGAAAAGAACATTTTTCCAGTCATAATGAATACTTAGAATTTGATGGTGGTGGTAAGTATTCATGAAAAAGGTAACATTAGTGAATGGGCAGCATGAATTCTGGAAATAAACATCTAAAAATCTCACGCAGTGTCCCTTTAATATTATTTTGTGTATGCACATCCCTGTGTGTGTGTGTGTGTGTGTGTGTGTGTGTGTGTGTGCGTGCGTGCGTGCGTGCGTGCGTGCGTGCGTGCGTGCGTGCGTGCGTGCGTGCGTGCGTGCGTGCGTGCGTGCGTGCGTGCGTGTGTGTGTGGTGAAGACTCACTGGTTGTGCTCTGGATGATCCGGATGTGTTCCGCTGCTACAAGATGAAAACAAAAATCAAATGGTCATGTCTTGCCTTGGAAAGATAATTGAAGATGTCTGTTATGATTTCTATATTTGTCAAACCTGCTGCAGATATCTTGACTATTTCCTGCTTGAAGACTGAATCTAATTTCTCCTCCAGCTGCATCTTCAGTGCAGACACAGATTTCTTCAGGGGCTCCAAGGACAAGTTTTGGCTGAAGGTCACGCTGGTTGAAGTTGTGCTGTAAGGCCTCCCAGTGATGGACACAATGTTCTGCACAGAGAAAAACACACACTGACATGAGCCCTTGATCAGCAGGACATTAACAGGGCTGTATTGCCACTGTATTTAGCCATGTTTTGAACTCAAAAGTTTGAACTACAATTACAAAGTAATGTTTTCTACCTTTAGGAAGTAGATGGGATCCTGAGTCAGTGAAAACTGCTTCATCTCAGCATCTGTCCTCCTCAGCTCAGCAATCTCCTGCTCCAGTCGCTTCAGGAGTTCTTCAGCTCGACTCACCTCAGCCTTCTCCTGAGCTCTGATCAGCTCTGTCACCTCAGAGCACCTTCTCTCAATTGAGCAAATCATCTCAGCAAACATCTTATCACTCTCGTCTACTGCTGTCTGTGCACCAGACTGATAGGACACACACACACACACACACACACACACACACACACACACACACACACACACACACACACACACACACACACACACACACACACACACACACACACAAAAACACACACACACACAAACACACACACACACACACACACACACACACAAACACACACACACACACACACACACACACACACACACACACACACACACGCATGCACACACAAACAAATGTTGTTCAGGAGGACCAATAGTTGGCTTGATTTAAGTCAGGAGAGTTAGGCCTTCTACACTAAAAATGTTCAATCTTTACATCTCTAATGCAAGAGGTTTTACCTTCCATCTATATCTGTACATTGAAGTGTTGCTTATGAATTCATCTGGGTTGCAAATGTGCATTGTTGTGTATTGTGTAAAATGAGACTAAATCCTGTAAGGAATGTCTGTCTGTGGTTGTGAAGGGGAGATCATCTGGCAAACAGCTTTAGTACAACACTAATACTAAAACTACATGCTTGTGTCACACCTCATCATAACTACTATCTCACGGCATAAGAGCCAAGCTTCATAACCAGAAACCTGCTGCAGATTGTCTTCTCCTCTGGTCAGTTCTCACCTTGAGAGTCTCCACAGCCTTCCTCAGCTCCTGCAGCTCCTTCTCCTTCAACTGGATTATCTGCTGGCATCTCCTCTGGCTCTGCTTCAACCCCTCCTGGAACATCGGGAATCAATGCAATAGAAAAAAGAAAGAAAAAAAAGATATTTTGGGGGCTTTCTTGCCTTTATTTGGGACAGGACCATGAAGCATAGATAGGAAATGACTGGGGAGAGAGAGACGGGGACGGATCGGCAAATGACCCGGGCCAAAATGTAACCTGGGTCGGCAGCATAGCAGTCAACCGTTACAGCCACGGCAGGGACAAAGTTCTTAGTTCATAGGCCTACTTATTTCTGAGGGTGCATCGAGTGAAATTAAATTATTAGTTCTTCACAACAAGCAGTTGACACAAAGTGATCTCAGATAGACTGGCAGAACCTGTATGACAGGTAGGCTACTTGGCCTGTCAATGTTTTACATTTGCTACAATGTTGGACATTGGACCTCTTATCTAAGAAACATACCCTGGTCTGCCTCCTACGTGTGGCAAAGACATTCAAATAATGCATCTTTACGTGGGCCTAGGTGATATAAAGCATTATATAAAATATGCATACCCAAATATGCTCAACATACTTGTAAGCCCACATGTCTTACCTTTTTCTGACTCCACTCTGCCTTAGCAGTGATCGTGTCGTGGCCTTTATGATCGTCCATAGTACACATATAGCAGATGCAACTCTGGTCGGTGCGACAGTATATTTCAAAAGGCTTCTTATGACGGGGACAGATCCTCTCCTGTAGCTGGCCCGTGGCATCAACCATGGTGTGATCTATTCCAATAAGTTCATTGTGAGCTTCCAAATGAGTGCCACAATACGACTTCAGACACTCCAGACAGGACTTGACAGCTTTGAGTTTTCTCCTGGTGCAGACGTCACAGGCCACATCTCCAGGTCCAGCAGCACATTCAACAGCAGCTGCAGTTTGTATTCTGCTCTTCCTCATTTGATCCACAAGCTCAGCAATAATAATGTTCTTCTTTAAAACGGGTCTTGGAGTGAAAGTCTGTCTGCATTGGGGACAGCTGTAAACGCCCTTCACATCTTCCTCATTCCAGCAGTCCTCAATACAACCTAAACAGTAGTTGTGTCCACAGTTCAGACCCACCGGATCCTTCAGAAAGTCCAAACAAATAGGACACATGAAAATATCTTCATTACTACCCATTGCTGCAGCCATTTTGTAAAGTATTCAGCGATAAGTGGACTAAGACGACAACACAGCTCCTGAGAGCAGCTCAGTAGGTTTTGTTTACCTGTGGTGCTCCAGACTTCCTGGATGGGGAGTGGCGTGTTGTATTCATGGAGTACTGCTGCCATCTAGTGGCTGTGTGTAATAACAGCAGCAGCAGCAGCAGCTTGGATGCTGGTCTTCCTGAACTTCAGTGTTGGGAAAGTTCATTTTCTATTATATGACCTTAAAAATGTCCATCATACATTTTGCAGGATTACACATGATCAACCAATATAGTGCAAAGTGCAGTTCAGTTGCTACACCAACATTGAAATTAAGAAAAATGCCCTTAATACCTTCAGTGCCTTCAAAGTATTAGGTTGGATATTTTAGTTACTGCAAATGTTGGATACTTTCTACACATTGAAGTAATTGAAGTTCTTTTGGGTAGGCCTACACCTTGACAATCGGCTGGTCTGGTATGCTAATTCAGATGCAATACTGTACAAGAAAGGACAGCCATAGCCTAATGGGTCATTTCACGTGAAATCAGACACTTTGGGACCCAACCGACCCGGATTTCAATCATACTTGGTGTGCCTTAGTAGCAAGGTAGCACCCCAGAACTGCATTGGTTTGAATCTGACACTAATATTAAGGGAGAAACAGACTAGGAAAGGTTCACATGTGAGGGTAGGATATACATTCAGCCTTGAATATATCAGTCAGTGTTAGTCACAAAAAGATGCCTGTGGTGTTGTTTGAAAGCTCCTTTCTGGCTCTACATATTACACAATCAGCTTGGAATACAACAACTCTCAGAATATGAATTATGATAAATTGAAAAATTAAAAATTGAATATCTAAAAAAGCTATATTTTAAAATGGCCAGTTCCTTGTCCAAACGTAGCCGGCAATGTCATGAGCAACACCTCAAATGCTGGTGTTTGGTTCGTTATTCATTTCAGAGAGAATTTGACTCACAAATATGGCATCATACAGACCACTTACCCTAATGGCTAGAGGGTTGGGTTGCAGCCATAGCTGTGCCCGTTGGCGCCAAGTAGACCTCCAGGAGCTTCTGATGTGCTCACCAAGGATGTTTGTAAACAATAACAACTGTAAGATTTTAGTCACAGTTAATGTTTTTCTTAATTTAAATGCGAGATTACTTCTTTATAACCTATACGCAAATTATCATTAAATCATAGTGTGATTTGGAAACGAAGTCAAGACATCAGTAGAGGACTTTGAACAAACAAGTCGCCCTCGGGAAGCTTTCAGTAGCTCTTGAGTAGCCTCAGTAGCCCTCAGAGCTAGACAGGTTGGGGACCCCTGCTCTAGAGGGTTGGGTTGCTTATCTGCCACTTTGACTAACTCTTGGCCCAGGCTTTAAGTCAGGGCATATATGTGTACGTATATTGTGAATGTGTCTTTGTCTTCTTCAGTTGGGTAGCAGGTTCAAACCCTTTCCCTATCTGTCTCTTCCTCTGTCCAGAGCTGAGCCGGGTGCTCTCCAACCAACCAGCTCTCTTTCTCTCCCTCTGTCTCTCCCTGTCTCGGTTTCTCTCTCCATCTTGTGCTCTCTCTTTCCCTCCAGCATTGTCTTCTTTCTTGGTGTCAAGTTTTTTTCCCCAGCTTTGTTTTGTTTTGTTCAGAGGGTGGCAGGAGGAATGCACTCAGGCTCCTGGTTTACAATGTGAGACAGGTGACCTGGCTTTGAGACTGCAGGTTGACCCTATCAGGAGTAGGTAGGGGGTTGAGGCAGGAAATCCAACATGGGGGGGGTGGGGGTGGGGGGGGGGGGGGGGGGGGGAGGGGGGGGGGGGGGGGGGGGGGGGGCAAAGGGGTCAGGTTTCCTGGGCCCAAGGATGAGGGAGGAACAGAATTGGGGTCCTCATTATGGTGTATGTGTTGGGTGAAGGGGCCCTCTCAGATGACTTGGTCCTGGTCCAGGCTGAACTGGAGTCAGGTGGAATATAATATGGCACTGCCTTGTGGCATATTCCATTATTCCAAGGTATCACTGTTCACTTATTTTTTATTTTTCCTTAATATTTCACATTTAGGTCTAATGACAATGTGTAAATAGTGTAGCCTATTCATTTATTTCTTTAATAGGGCTATGGTGGTTAAGCACTGGTGGCATTTTATCTTATATTTTATATTTACTTTATAAAAACTAATTTCTGGCATATTAATGACCATATCAGCATGTTTAGGTGAATAGGCCCAGGGGGGGCACAGCAGCTTGGCTGGGGGGGAAATGCCCTCCATTTTTTACTCAGGTATCAGTGTACAATGTACTCTGTATACTACTTGGACTCAAATAAACACAGAAATCAGTGTTAAATGTACTCCTACAGAGTAAACTGTATTCTGTCCACTTTGTTGTGTATGTGTTGTTTGAAGATATACTGTATATATAAGTTGAGACGCTTGAGTTGTTAATTATATATAAAATTAACAATTAAAGCGTCTCATCTTTATATTGATATGTATCATAAAAACAATATTTCCAATATCTCACATTATACGTATTTCACAAATCAAATTGTAACTGTACACACCTGATGAAAACCCAGACACACACAAGGCTCTTTGTTGACGTTTTTAATACTTAAAATCAGTCATAGTAACACTTTTACAGCTACGGTGACACACACACACACACACACACACACACACACACACACACACACACACACACACACACACACACACACACACACACACACACACACACACACACACACACACACACACACACACACACACTCACACACCATCAGTCGTGGTAACACTTTATCATGTGAACACCTACAGGAGTGGAAGCCGTTTGAGTGACGGATACACACACACACACACACACACACACACACACACACACACACACACACACACACACACACACACACAGACACACACACACACACACACACACACACAGACACACACACACACACACACACACACACACACACACACACACACACACACACACACACACACACACACACACACACACACACACAAACATTCACCGTGACGCACAACACACACAAACACTCATGGGCGGACAGAGAAGGGGACTCTGGAAGGAAGGGCAGTGGCATGAAGAGAGAGAAGATAGATAGAAGAAAGAGAAGAGAGAGAGAAGAGAGAGAGAGAGAATAGAGAGAGAGAGAAGAGAAGAGATAGAGATAGAGAGAGATAGAAGAGCGAGAGAGAGATAGAGAGAGAGAGAGAGAATGGGTGAGAAGAGAGAAGAGAGAGGGGGGGGGTGAATGGGAGAGAAGAGAGAGAGAGAAGAGAGAGAGAGAGAGAGAGAGAGAGAGAAGGAGAGAGAAGGAGAGAGAGAGAGAAGAGAGAGAAGATAGAGAGAATGGGAGGGAGAGATAAGGAGAGAGAGAGAGAAGTAGAGAGAGAGTTATTGGGAGGGAGAGAGAACAGGAGTCATTAGACTAATAAAACTATTAGATGCAAAGAGCTGTGACAGGACACCAATAACCCAATTTCATATTTACAAACCCTGTGTGTGTGTGTGTGTGTGTGTGTGTGTGTGTGTGTGTGTGTGTGTGTGTGTGTGTGTGTGTGTGTGTGTGTGTGTGTGTGTGTGTGTGTGTGTGTGTGTGTGTGTGTGTGTGTGTGTGTGTGTGTGTGTGTGTTACTGTAAGCAAGACAATCTATGGAATAACTTTGGATGACTAATGTGCAATACCGGCTTGAGTATGTCCTTTGTGTACACACACACACACACACACACACACACACACACACACACACACACACACACACACACACACACACACACACACACACACACACACACACACACACACACACACACACACACACACACACACACACACACACACACACACACACACACACTATGCCACTCCCTCATCTGTTCACTCTATTCTATTGTAATCTGTTCTTCACATCAGTCTGCCTCTTGACCCTCCTTTATAGGCCAAGAGTACAGCAAGTAAAGCGGCAAACATTAAGCAATTCCCATTGTACAAAGGTTATATAAATATTATATCTAGGGACATTCAGACTCGTGTGTATTTTTTTTTTATATGGGTGAAGAGGTGTGGAAACATTGTGAGGTGGTTTGAGGTGGAAACATTTCATGATTCATAGTATAATGCATTAAAAATAGAATTGAAATAGGGAAAGATTTAAATACAAATGGTCAATTTATAGAAAAGAAAATCTCCTGTTGCAAACATGAATTCAGACTACACTGAAATAATTTCATTTGATTCCTATATTAAATAGGATACCAAATACTAAAATACCTTGTGTAATCAAAGAGATGTAGGCATACACTGTGTACTGGTGACTGCGGCCATATTGGATTCCTTCATTTTGAGGTACTATGGGAATTTAGTACATTTATTTTATACTGCATATTGGCATTAAGCACCCTTCAAAGGCCCTGATATTGTTGCATATCAAACATGAACACTATCAAAGAGACTTTGTTCTTAAAGCAAAAATATGGGCAGAGAGAAGTGTAGTATTTTGAGGGTCAAAAATCAGCGCTTTTATGTGGTGTCATCCTATGTTCTACTGCCCATAACGAAAGAATGGAAAAAGGTACACACAAACTTCTTTTTTCAGGTGAAAGTAGACAGTTCAGTGCAGTTTTCTGTAGTATTTGTATTCACAGAGACATAGAGTATTATTTTGTACATTTTTGTGTACATTTCTACAATGTGTGTGTGTGTGTGTGTGTGTGTGTGTGTGTGTGTGTGTGTGTGTGTGTGTGTGTGTGTGTGTGTGTGTGTGTGTGTGTGTGTGTGTGTGTGTGTGTGTGTGTGTGTGCAGGGTGCGATTTGCCGGGGGGGATGGGGGGGATTGTCCCCCCTTCTGGTTTTTATCTCTGCTGGAAAATATGCTCGCGAATAGGCCTATCAAAATAAACTAACAAAAATGTTGACATGTAAAGCAAGTTGTGACCGTTTTCTGCAGTGTACATTGCACTCACTTTCAAAATTTCCCGACGTGGTGAAAGCTTTAATGTTCACTAGGTCCCCGACTGCCAGCAAATATGCAACAAAGTTGCTAGTGCCAACAAACAGGCGCGCAAAAAGGGTGCATTGCATTGCATAAGCGCAGCGTCAGTGGGGGAGCAAACGAAGGAAACGTTAAAAAATACGTTTGAAATGCTTTGCTTCCAACTCCCTACTGTTCTTGAGTGGCTATGCAAAAAGACGCACCGACAGTAGGCAGATGTTGCGAGAGGCGCCCTGTCCTGATCACTTTCCTCGGGGTTTGTAGACGGAAGAGGAGCGCGTTGCGCCCTCTCGCTAATTGATGAGATGCCGTAGCCTATTGGATGCAGAATGCAAATGGCAAAAAAGCAGGTGCTCCAGGAAGGGAGGTGCTTTAAAATGGAGCAGAAAAGTTGAATTAATGCACCACAATCAAATAAAAGACAGCATAAGGAACTATAGGCCTATGAAACCAGTCATCTGTGTACAAAAGTGCGTCCTGGCAATCAGGGTGAACCGTACCTAATATTAGGCTAAACGCGGCTCTTCTCTTCTGTTGTAGGCTATATACGCTGCTTAGAGGGACATGCTTGCAAACGGAGCATAAGGAGATTGTAAGGGCACAAACAAATGAAAGACCCCAACAGGTCATGAACTAAGCTACTTGAATTAAGAATACGGTATGAAACCGTCACCTGTGTGCAAACGTGCGTCCTTGCCATCAGGAAAACTGAAATTGTTCAAGTAATTCTGTCTGCATGTTAGGCTATGAAACCGTTGTGCTTTGATCGTAAATCTAAGCTACTGTCAAGGCAGACGGAATGGGTGGAGTAGCGCCTGAACATGCAATGAATTTGTATGACCCGACTAAAAGTTTGTAGAAAGTTGCAACGCATGAGGACGACACGTTGAAGTACCCCCCTCTGCCTAACACTCGGTGGGTATTTCTAGGGTTAGTGCGCTTCGATTGTGAGTGACTGAAGTGTTTTTGCCACACGAAATTTAGGCTACAGATTCCCCTTTGGCGATTTCAGTGTAACAAGTTTGCGCAAGAGATGTCCAACTGCATTACAAAAAAAATCTCAATGAAGACGCATTGTCTTAGAGTCCGTGTCTGTGTTAGGGAAAAAAAAACCCTCCCTGCCCCCTTGTTTTTCACTGTGTTATTCATTTGATATCATCCAATATTGAGCTGTCGTATTAACTTCATTTTGTGACGTCACGTTTCATGGGAAAATTAAACATCCCCCCCTCTGGTTTTTTGACAAATCGCACCCTGTGTGTGTGTGTGTGTGTGTGTGTGTGTGTGTGTGTGTGTGTGTGTGTGTGTGTGTGTGTGTGTGTGTGTGTGTGTGTGTGTGTGTGTGTGTGTGTGTGTGTGTGTTTGTGGCCCACTGGGTGTGTCTCACGGCTGAACAAGTCAGGAAAGTTAATTAATTATTTACCAGAAGTACCGTAAGACTCTCTCTCTCTCTCTTTCACACACGCTCACTCACACACTATCCATCTGTCTTTTTTTTTTTGTGATCAATTTTTTATTATGTTTTTAATACATCACAGAAAAACAAAACAAGACAACGATCATGGACAACAATCAACATCTACCCCCCCCCCCACACACACACACACACACAAACACACACACCCACACACACACAGGTCTCATTCCCAGCTCGCTCACCCAGTTCTAGAAAACCAGCTCAGCATAAGGGGATAGTAGAAGAGAATAGGAAGATGAAAAAGAACAAGCCATCATCCCAGCATCCTGCTTATAAAAGATGACCACTCATTGATGTTCTTCCTCAGAGCACCGTGCATACTGGCCACAGATTTTTCGAGTTTGGCGAGGTCTATGACTGTATTAATCCAATGTTGTTGTGACAAAGCATGAGGAGTTTTCCATCTTTGTGCAATTATTTTTTTAGCGGCAGTTAGGGCTACCAAGAGCCAGCGTTGCTGCACCAGGGAAATGTCCAGCTCACTAAAATCATTTAGTAACAGAATCCTTGGGGAGCAAGGGATGGTGTGGTTAAGAATAGGAGACATCTTTTGAGAAACCATTTCCCAAAACATTTGCACCCCAGGGCAATCCCAGACCATATGTAGAAATGTTCCTGTGGCTCCAGAGGAGCACAGCTCGCATGTGGGTGATTGTTTTCTTTTCATGTGAAATAATTTAAGAGGGGTGGTATAGAGTCTGTGAATGAAGTTATAATGAATCATCTGGTGGTTAGGGTTACGAGATGATAGAACTGTCTTTGCCCAGACTGTTGTCCAGTTGATTGTGGAAGGTGTGATAGACAAGTCACGGCTCCAAAGAGCATCAACGTGTAAAGGCTTTTCCACACATTTGGCAATATAGGTATAGAGATTAGAAATCAGGTCTTTGGTGGATAAACAAATATTTTGTATTGGGTGACATTCTAGTTTCTCTCCCCAGGGGACCCCGTATGCACGGAGAGCACTACGAATTTGTAGGTAGAACATGGTACTGCAGAAGTTGACTCGTGGAAGGATATTCATTTTGATAATTGAGACTCGTGCGCTAAATGTGTTGGGAATGGATATCCATTTCGCTAAATCACTTTCCACCTGCTTAAGTGTCTTGTCATAGTTAAAGGCCAAGGTTGTTTGTAATGAAGGGAAAATGGATAATCCCAAATATTTAAATTGGTCAACAACAGGCACATTGGTTGGTAGTGAAACTTGCTGCGTACAATTGTTCAGCGGTAGTAAAGCCGATTTAGACCAGTTAATAGTGTAGCCTGATATGCCAGAGAAAGAATTAAATATTGATAATACATGAGGAGTGGATTTAGTTACATCTCCCAAATACAATAAAATATCGTCACAATAAAGCGAGATAAAATGGTCCGTTCCATGTACAGTAATAGGAGTGTGTGATGATTGACGCACCTTCTGTGCCAAGGGTTCAAGTGATAACACAAACAAAAGGGGAGAAAGAACGCAACCTTGCCTAGAGCTACGGCTGACTGGAAATAAAGGCGAACAGATGTTACCCGTCATCACCATAGCAGAAGGAGACGCATAGAGCGTTTTTACCATATTAATGTAATTTGATGTCATTTGATGTCTTTCTACAACACACACACACACACACACACACACACACACACACACACACACACACACACACACACACACACACACACACACACACACACACACACACACACACACACACACACACACACACACACACTATGCCACTCCCTCATCTGTTCACTCTATTCTATTGTAATCTGTTCTTCACATCAGTCTGCCACTTGACCCTCCTTTATAGGCCAAGAGTACAGCAAGTAAAGCGGCAAACATTAAGTAATTCCCATTGTACAAAAGGTTATATAAATATTATATCTAGGGACATTCAGACTCGTGTGTATTTTTTTATTTATGGGTGAAGAGGTGTGGAAACATTGTGAGGTGGTTTGAGGTGGAAACATTTCATCAATCATATTATAATGCATTCAAAATAAAATTGAAATAGGAAAGATTTAAATACAACTGGTGAATTTATAGAAAAGAAAATATTCTGTTGCAAACATGAATTCAGACTACACTGAAATAATTTCATTTGATTCCTATATTAAATAGGATACCAAATAGTCAAATACCTTGTGTAATCAAAGAGATGTAGGCATACACTGTGTACTGGTGACTGCGGCCATATTGGATTCCTTCATTTTGAGGTACTATGGGAATTTAGTACATTTATTTTATACAGCATATTGGCATTAAGCACCCTTCAAATGCCCTGATATCGTTGCATATCAAACATGAACACTATCAAGGAGACTTTGTTCTTAAAGCAAAAATATGGGCAGAGAGAAGTGTAGTATTTGGGGGTCAAAAATCAGCGCTTTTATGTGGTGTCATCCTCTGTTCTACTGCCCATAACTAAAGAATGGAAAAAGGTACACACACTTCTTTTTTCAGGTGAAAGTAGACAGTTCAGTGCAGTTATACACTACAATATATACAGTATATCACGAAAGTGAATACACCCCTCACAGTTTTGCAGATTTTTGAGTATATCTTTTCATAGGAAAGCATTACAGAAATGTAACTTTGACACAATGATTAGTGACCTTTTAACAACATATTTAACCGCTTAAATTTCTTGTTCACTCAGAAAAAAACAAAATACAGCCATTAATGTTTGAACATGTACTCACAAAAGTGAGTGCACCCCAGATTAAAATCCAGTAGAGAAGGGCTTATGTTGGCTCGAATCGTCTCGAAATGAAAAGGGATGACAAGGGAGGTCATCAGTGTGCGTTTCAACCTTTCTTTGCATTGAACTTTTACATTTTGAGTCTGCACCTGGCTTAAATAGATTGATGTGAGATTTGAATGCAATCCTATGGAGAATATCATGATCTGCTTCAGTAGTCACAGTGCATGTTGACATGCATGTTTCTTTTAGGTGTATTTCAGATTGCCAATGTTGACAGCATTCATGTATCCCCAAACCATGTCAGTCCCACTACCATGCTTGGCTTATGAGAGGATACACCTTTTTTGTAAAACTCACTTGTTTACCACCACACATGCTTGACACCATCTAAAGCAAATTTGTTTATCTTGGTCTCTTCAGATCACACAACATGGTTCCAGTGATCCATATCATTGGTCTGTTCATCTCTCTTGAGACCAAGATAAACAAATTTGCTTTAGATGGTGTCAAGCATGTGTGGTGGTAAACAAGTGAGTTTTACAAAAAAGGTGTATCCTCTCATAAGCCAAGCATGGTAGTGGGACTGACATGATTTGGGGATGCATGAATGCTGTCAACATTGGCAATCTGAAATACACCTAAAAGAAACATACATGTCAACATGCACTGTGACTACTGAAGCAGATCATGATATTCTCCATAGGATTGCATTCAAATCTCACACCAATCTATTTAAGCCAGATGCAGACTCAAAATGTAAAAGTTCAATGCAAAGAAAGGTTGAAACGCACACTGATGACCTCCCTTGTCATCCCTTTTCATTTTGTTTCATTTCGAGACGATTCGAGCCAACATAGCCCCTTCTCTACCGGATTTTAATCTGGGGTGTACTCACTTTTGTGAGTACATGTTCAAACATTAATGGCTGTATTTTGCTTTTTTCTGAGTGAACAAGAAATTTAAGCTGTTAAATATGTTGTTAAAAGGTCACTAATCATTGTGTCAAAGTTACATTTCTGTAATGCTTTCCTATGAAAAGATATACTCAAAAATCTGCAAAACTGTGAGGGGTGTATTCACTTTCGTGATATACTGTATGTGTGTGTGTGTGTGTGTGTGTGTGTGTGTGTGTGTGAGTGTGTGTGTGTGTGTGTGTGTGAGTGTGTGTGTGTGTGTGTGTGTCCCAGCCAGCCCACTGGGTGTGTCTCACGGCTGAACAAGTCAGGACAGTTCATTAATTATTTACCAGAAGTACCGTAAGACTCTCTCTCTCTCTCTCACACACACAAACTATCTCTCTGTCATTTGATGTCTTTCTACAACACACACACACGCGCACACTCTGCTTTGTCTCACGCGTTCTCTGCTTTGTCTTTTATACAACTGTAATCAAGGTTGCCAGATGAGGATGATGATTTCCAGCCCAGAAAATGCTCAAAACCCGCCTAGAAGCACAAAATCCCCGATTTCTATGGCAAAAATGTGGCGGGTTTTTCTGCTAAATGCCATTTTTACCCGCACACGGTCATCCTAAACAGCCCAGTTCCTTTGTTGCCTTCTTTAGCCTTCGTCCACTGAGTTCAACATCCAGGAGGCGTATGGTTGACATACACTGTTAATTTGCTTCCTGGTTCACACACACACACACACACACACACACACACACACACACACACACACACACACACACACACACACACACACACACACACACACACACACACACACACACACACACACACTCACGCACACGCACACACACACACAGGCATTATATTAAAATCTTCTGGTTCCAAATTTAATAAAGCATCATCAAATCAACAGTTAAGTGTTATACACATTGTATATACTCTGACTGGTTATACAGCACTGACTTTAGGGTGGGCCAGGCCTATAGTCTGGACTTGAAGTGGCCTAAATCATATTGTTAACAATTACAGTTGAAGCATGTTGACATCATAATATACAGTACACTAACCAGACTAAATATGTTTGGGTTAGAGACTATTCAACAATCAGAATTATGCAAATCATAAAATATATCCAAAGCAATAACAGACTGCCTCATTGATGTGACACACACACACACACACGCGCGCGTGCGTGCCAATGGCTATTTCAACTCTGATTTGAGAAATAAACACTAACCAGTTGAGGGCGAACATTAGCTTCCCTGTTTACATGTTTGGCTATTTGGTAAAGTCCTCCTCACAATAGCAGGCAACAGCTGCGTTTCAGAGTGGAGCGAAGAGCTGGACTTTGTCTCTCTAGAGCGGCGAGTATAGCGGTGTCAAACACTGTCTTGACCCCTCTGGAAGTCTTGGCTGAACATTCCATGTAAGCGTAGGCTCCGATCCTCTTGGCCATGGCTTGGCCATTCTTGGTTGTCACCAGCTCCAGATTCTTCTCTTTCAACCTTTTCTTTACGTCCTCATCATCCCTTAACTCTGCTTTCGTTGCCACAAGTATAAACGGCACGCCAGGGCAAACATGTTTCACTTCTGGTGCCCATTTTTTAGAAATGTTTTGAAAAGATTCAGGACTGTCCACAGCAAAACACAACAGGAAGACGTCTGTCCCTGGATAAGCTTGGGGCCGTAGTGTGTCGTACTCACTTGCTGCAGGAAGATATAAAAGATACAAATTTACAAACTCACGATTCACCATGACGTTGAATGCGGCACTGCATTCAGGCCACTCAGGATCCTCTGGGTACCCGAAATAGGTATCAAAGAGCGCATTTGTCTCAGCCGCTGCATCCCCTAACATGATACATTTCACCTGTTTAAACATGACTAAACAGCTGCACTCAGAGAAACAGTGTCTTTACCAGAACAACAACAGGCCGTTATGGCAGGACGAAGCTTCCAGCTAATGTCTCTACCTGACTAGCTGCACTCAGAGAAACAGCCAGCATAAAAATGATTGATCAACACGAGATCTGCCTAGTCTAATAAAGGTGGGGTTGAATGTTAGGCAAACAAGTTGGACAGTTTTTTCTAACGTGATTTCCCAAAACATAAAAAAACGTTGCTTCCTACTTGGAGCAGCGAGTGAACTGCCTCACAAGCATGTGGGCTACACCTGCAATTTACGTCAGATTGATGAATGCCAATCAGGGTGGATTACCGACGGCATGGAGGAGGTCCGATGCCCAGTAGTTGCCCTCACCTTACTGCGTGAAGGCTTGGCAAAAACTCAATTCCCGCGATGGTTTAACACCATGAGACATGACTGCGGCGCAGAGGTCACTCCCATATGCTGCGTCGCGGACGGAAATTCTAACCGGGATGCTTCACGTGGACACAGTGGGCATGCTCGCTGCCTAGCAAACTGCCTGCCTGCGTGGTTGCGTTTGAGCCTAGTGTCTTTACCAGAACAACAACAGGCCGTTATGGCAGGACGAAGCTCCCGGCTAATGTTTCTACCTGATGGTTTCCTTGTGATGGAACAGGGAAACTGATATGGGAAGGTTTATGACCCAGACTACTAGGGAGAGACCATAAATATGGGTTTGTGCCACGTGTTTTATTCCTGCCAAAAGGACAAAGTTTCATGCACAGCTTATTGGTACTGAGAACAGTAGTAAACCACACAACAGAAAGGAAAGGATTACAGCACACTTGCTTGACTTCTTTCTTTATATTTATTCATTATTCAAAATGCTACTATATCAGAATCGTCACAATAGGACATAACTGGAATGCACAACCTCTCTTTTTTAAAATATATGTTCTATGTTTGTCTGCTGTTGCCCAGTCTTGCACCATATATCTGCATGGGTATTGTATAGGTACTCTTGGTGTAATGCATGTTTCTAATTGTTAGTGGTGTCAACAATGATCGATTCGGCAATGCAATCCAGTGCGGCCCATGGACAATCCAATTCAATGCGGCAAGTTCCAGAATCGATCCGGCAATTTTTTAAAGTTTCAATTACTTCTGTCGATATTTCGGGAGCAAATGAATGTTATATTGAATAAAAGTACTTCAAAGCATTGCAAGACTGATACAGACTGATACAGACTGATACAGAAAACAGCCAATAAATTGTTGCTCAGTATCTGACTACATGACTGATTAAACATTTGCTTTGCTTTCAGTAGAAATGTAATGCATTGCAATGCATTGTAGAATTGAATCGGATCGAATCGCATCGAATCGAATCGAATCGAATCGCTACCTCCTGAATCGTGATCGAATCGGATCGTGAGGGCAGTGCCAATCCACACCACTACTAATTGTCTATGTCCACACCTAGAGTCTAGAGTCTATGTCTGTCTGCATGGGAAAGTAAGAAAAGTAATTTAAATTCTTTGTATGACCATGTAAAGAAATTGACAATAAAACCGACTTGACTTGACTTGACTTGACTTGACTAAAGGAACATTTATTCTCAACCTCAAGACTCCGAAGGTCTCCTAACTGAAGGTCTCCTAAAGGGGCGTCCACCCAACATCACATGGATACAGGAAATGAACTAGCCTGACATATCTTTCTATCCTATATCAGAGAATCTGTAAGCTATTACACAGAAATGTCCCATTGGTTCCCATTGTAGCCACAGTTCCACCTAGCTTCCACTAGTTGGCGAACGTGGGCAAGTGGAAACAGAGCCGTCTGAGTGGAAAGAAATGGATTGGAAAATGGAGTCCATAGGGCTAAATGCAAAAAAAAATTGCTACTGCCATTTCCAGTCACAAATCTCATATATAAAACATTCCTGGTGAGAACTATGGCTCCTGTTATATAAGAGTCTGTAATTTGTTATTTCTTTCAGGCGTCTACTTTTTCCAGCGGAGAAGAAGATTTCGACCTGTAGTCGGTAGCACTCTGCTAATGTTTATGGATTTGGCCTCATAAACTCAGCTTGCTGACCCAGCATACAAATCTAGTGGTGCAAAAAAGTCTAAACGATACTCAAATGTGTTCTTATTAGTTCTAGCTTCAAATTGAATATTAATATTTCTGGGGGGAAAAACAGCTAAAAATAGATACAAATGATGGTTGTAGGAAACTCCATTGACACCCATTCATCTTACACTTGTCCGCTATAGCCAACCAGCTGCAGTACCACCCCTGGCCACCAGCTAGTGCTCATTCTCATATCTTACAGATTCTCTGCCAATTGACCCCTTTAGAGTTTGTAAACAAATGTGACGTCGTTTGCCTACATCAGGGGGAGTTCACTCATGGAACTAGCTACTAGCCAAACTGGCTAACCCTAATCCAAACCTAAGTCTAAAATGAATGGGTGTCAGTGGAGTTTTCTACTATTATAATTATTTTGATTTGAAAAAAAAAAAAACTTGCCATAATATTCAGTTCGAAGCTATAAATAATAATAAGACCTCATTTGAGTATCCTTTCGATCATTTTGTGCCACTAGATTATTATATACTGGGTCACAAAGCTCAATTTATTCAGGCCAAACCCATAAACATTAGCGGGATGCTAGCGAGTACAGGTCGAAATCTTCTTCCCTGCTGAAAAACTTAACACCTGAAAGATTTGACAATACAGCCTATTATTAAACGCCACCCATACTGCTTACCAGGAATGTTTTCTTGATGATATTTGAGACTGGTAATTGCAGTAGCAATGTATTCAGCATTTGAGCTCCCTTTTCCATTCCATACATTTTCCCACATGAAAGACTTACCAGCGCTCGCCATCTAGTGGACACTCCATAGGAACTGCAGTATGCATGCAAAGCTGACTGGCTACAATGGAAACCAATCAGACTGAATCTTCTCCCTGTATTCTAATTTCTAATGGCTACATGCGCATTGTTGTATCAGAATCGTTCACTTGTACAGAGACACCACAGACACGGGCATTCCTGGCGATTTCATCAGTCCAGTCAGTAGTTTAATGTCTTGTAACAACAAACATCTCCTATGCTTCTGGAACAGCCTCTTTCCTCTCAAGATAGCAAGTGTACTTTTCGGAATCTCTGTTTTTTTATCAACGTACAAAATTCAGAACGGCAGTTTGTCTCTCTTCAGTGTCTGCACTGTCAGCCAGTATTACATACAGCCTCACCACTCCCTATTTTACCCATGCCTGCAGTTCACCTAGTGGCCGCTGTCGAGAGAGCGCAGCCCATTCTTTCTGAATGGAGTCTGCACTCCCCCTAGAGTGCAGTACCACCCAGAACAGTGGAGTTTCTTGTAATACCCTTAAAACATCTCTGGTGTGTTTGAGTCAACGATGCGCATGCATTCGGTGAGGACGTCGATCATAGAGGTAGAAAATAACACTAGAGAGGACACAGCAATTTGCGAAAGCACTGGGAAATGGCAGCTGGAGCTTCCCAACTTCCGTAGGTAGTGTAGGCGGCTTTAGTCAATGCAAGTCAATGGAGAACACGCCCACCCCTGTCAAAAAATTCACTAAAACTGTGTGAACATGAAGTAACACATTAATCAAAGACCAGATTTGAAATGTCAGGCTAAATATCTACTTGAATCATATGAGTCGATAAAATACATTTAAAAATCAAATGATGTATTTTATGAACATAGTTAGCAACACACTTCAACAATTGTCCTTGTATATTGTGTTGGTGGACATTTTCACATGATTAAGCCATTTTTGACAGAGGTGAGCCTCGTTCTCCGTTAATTTCCATTTCTCTGATCTACCTACAGATAATGGCCGCTACAGATTGCCGTAAAAAGGGGGGCGGGGTCACCTCTAGTGTTATTTTCTACCTCTATGACAGCGATTCTGAACGGGTCTATATGATGTTTGCTGCCCCCTTCCAGCATGGCATGCACCCTACCAGTGACATCATCCACAGGGCATCATGGGAGGTTGAGTACATTTCACGTTCTGAGCTCCACTCTGAAACGCAGCTGTTGCCTGCTATTGTGAGGAGGACTTTACCAAATGGCCAAACATGTAAATAGGGAAGCTAATGCCCCCCCTCAAGTGCTTATTAAATTGTTTATTTCTCAAATCAAAGTTTAAATGACCATTGCCACTCATGTGCACAGGCTTGAAGTATCTTACTCTGATAGAAGATGTTTGTTAAAGTGGGGAGGCTATGTAAAACTGGCTGTGGACACACACACACACGAACAGACAATGCAGACCCTAAAGAGAGAAGACCTGGAGCGTGTACAAAAAATAGGGATTCCGAAAAAAGTACACTTGCTAAGCTATTTTGAGAGGGAAAGAGGCTGTTCCAGAAGCATAGGAGATGTTTGTTGTTACAAGAGATGAAACTACTGACTGGACTGAGGACTTCATCAGGAATGCCCGTGTCTGTGGTGCCCACTGCATATCTGAAGTTATCGTGACCATCCGTTTTCTTATTTCGGAAAAGACACCTGGCCAGATTCTGTACAAATGAACGGTGCATGGTTGATTCTGCTCCAAATTACGTTATATCTGTGTACAAACAGTAAACGGGTCTAAAGAACTTCCCTAAAGTGTATTAGAAGCATGTATCTTTAATGAGTGTTGGCTCTTGTCAATGTGGCAAAGCAGCGCGACCAACAGTAACTCTATTCAGGCTTCCTGGTGATAAGATGATAATTACACTACATTACCTGTACTGTGGAGTGATCCACTATATACCCCAAACCCAGGGTAGAGTGTGTGTGTGAATGTGGTGTGGACTCTGTGCAGGAGGGTCATTGTGTCTCCAGAGATGCTGTAGAAGGCCAGAGTTCCTTAGCCTGGCTCTCGCGAGACCCCTAGTGCTCCGTGCATCTTCGTTACACTTCGTGAGCTCGCACAGGGGTCTGGTTCAGCCTTGTCGAGCCCGAAGTCCTCGAGTAGAAAATAAACGTGCCCCGACCATTGGATAATGTCAATGAGCCCGCCTCTATGCCTAGATCCAATCATCGTGGAGTGAGGTGTTGACGGGTATGACGTAGCATCTTGCGCGACAACACTGTAGTGCTGCTAGCACACCCCACAGTCAGTGGCTAACACAACAACTGCGGCCTGCATACTGTATGAACTCAGCGATTTCAAGTGTTATCAAAACTACTGTAGCATGTTGAATGTCTTGCTCCTTTAAGCCATAGCAGTAGTCGCTGTTGAATTGGTGTCATGTGATTGTGGGCACCACCAATTGCCAAATGTCTGAGTGAGTGTATTTAAAAAGGCGTTGACACCTGCTACTGCAGGAGGCAGCAGATATGTTTGCTGGGGGCATATTTGCGTGCGTTAGGGGATTTCGTAAGCCTGAACTTAGGTCTCCAAATTTGTACTTCACGGAGAATTGGCTGCTCGCGTGAAGTGTAATTAGTTCCAACTAGATCGTGGACATTCGTTCACGGACTGTCGTATCCTGGGTATGTATGCACACTTGTCCTTTGACAGCCTATGTCGAAGAGCTGGTAAACGTTGTGTGTAGCCTATCTCACCCGCTGTATTACTTGACTAGGTAGCCTACGGGTATTGGAGTGTCGTGACGCGCCCGTTCTGCTGCAGATTGATTACTCTGTTTCTCACCAGTCGGTATGTCATTCCCCCTTTCCCCTTTTATTATGAATGTAATTGCAGCTGTTTGCTCATGTGTCTCGTGCCTTGTGTGTGTGCAGGTAGCCTGCAGATTGCTAGCCGTGGGGCCGTCTGCTGGTCCGAGTTGCTGCTTTGTTTGGAGAGAGTCCTGGCTGATGACGCGCGCCGAGGGCGTGTGTACAGGAGCGCGACTGTGACGAGCGAGTGTTGAGTGTATGTGAGTGTGTTTGGTGCGTCTGGGAGCAGTGGCAATTGGTGCTCCCATGAGCGGTGACTGCGCGTATGGATGTGTGTGCACTTCCTTTCTGTTTTATTTGTGCTCGTTTGGCGAGTTTGTTTGTCCCCTTTTGTATTTATTTTCTGGAGTTGTGCACATTGCCGTAATTTGACTAGCTCGTTTGGGCCGCCCCTAGCCTACTCCATAGCTTCACGCTTGCTGTGTAAATACTAACTGTGTTATCTATCAAGTGTAAATAATTGTGTGCGTGTTATTCTCCTGCATGTCTATCACTAACTTTTGTTTGCCGTGCAAAGTGTCATAATGCATGTATCCTAAGTATTGAAGCTCAGGTTGGGTCGGGGAGAGTCTTTGTCTTGCGTTGTCTATTCAGGTTTCTGTGAACAGCCTCAGTGGACTATTGGAAATACTATTTTTACTTTCAAGAAGAAATTGTGTATTAATAAAACAAGAATGGAATGGTTCGCCTTTCTCCGTCTCTGTTGTTCTTAACGAACCTGGGTGTCTTAACGGTAGTGAATAATCTTCATTTTCTAGAGTGGGGCTCCACCTCACTCTAGTGGCGTAGTCGGGTACTGCAACCAAAATTTGGTATTTAAAACTGATAATTAATCACTAACTTCCACTCTGCTACACTACCAAGCATTCATTCTTTGAAAGAGGAACAGAAAACAAGGAATTAGTTGGTGTCAAGAACGTTCTCGCTCTTCTTCCAATGATCCACTGAAGGAGAATGAGCAGGTCTACAGCGCAGTGATGTTGAGTCCTCAACTGTTTACAAGACCAACTTTAAGTGGGGATTTTAGTCGAGAGGTCTATGCCACATATAAATGGTGAGTGAAAACCTCTTGGTTGTTTCTAACGTGTTTTTGATGTGTGTGAAACTGACTGACATGGTAGGCTACAACTGTGAATGCCCCCATAGTGCCGGTAATTCAATATTGTACAAGCCTCATTTCCAGACCTCGCATGCTATGGTGACTGAGTGCTGTTGATCATAATATTATGCCAAGCACATTCAGACCAATTTGTTTATGCAGAGTTCGTGTTAAATTAAATGTACTATCCCCCGTGGTCGCTGTCAATGCAGCATGTCCCAAAACGTCGGCATGTGAGAGATGGAATGTTTATTTCACGACGACATTCTGACTTCAAACTCACCACGATGGCTTCCCCACAGATCTATACATATTGATATAGGTCTGTGGGCTTCCCCTTTTCACTTCTTGCCCTAGTTGTTAACCTGTTTCGATGGTAAAGACTAAACTAATCACAGATTTTGCATGGTTAAGAGACCCACTTCGCATAGAAACAGAATTAACACAAGAAGGTACTGGAATAAAAACAGGCTGTGAGGCCTGTCACTCACCAGCTACTGGCAAGGACCCCAACTCTCCCTTTCTGTCAGCAGTAAATTTAAAACTAAGTAATAGTAGCCTACTGCTGTTCAGGTCTGAGCCTTAAATAGGTATGAAATAAAATGCAGATACTAGGCCTATAGAGTCTTTAGAATTACAGTTGCCTTGTTTGCAGATTCTATTTTAACATTATGTGTGTCGTTTTCAGGTAGGCACGTCATGGCATTGGCAGCGTCTGCTGGGATTGTCATCACAGACCGGGTCATCCAGCTGCTACACATGTACAGTGGAAATTGAATTAGGCTCTTCCCTCACTTGTACTGTTGTAAACCATCAAATGAACACTCTAGGTAGACAAGACAGTGAGTTCAGTAATGGCTGGCACACAGGGCATGTGCACCACAAGTTTGGAGCCAGCCAGGTCATACGTGTTGCACCTACCACAATTCCATTTCTTTGGTCTTCTGTGTTGAGCCGGTTTCAAAATTCGCCTGTACAACCACATGCGTATAGAATCTACACTACACTACCCCACCAAGATCTAGACGTTACTGAAAAGTTGGAAATGTTATCAGGGTCTGCTGACAGCTGTACAGAATATGTGTACTTAAATACCAGACGTGCCACTTTCATTATACAAAGCCTAATGAGGCAGCAGTCAACCACAGTCCTTACATTTGACATCAGTTACAAATAACCTATGGTTTTAAGGTACTTCATGCTACTGGTTGTGAGTTAGGCTTTTTTGTGACTGACTCTCCCTAATGACAGATTCATAGACATAATGGAACATGTAACACAGCATTAGTTCAGAATCTAACCATCATCCATTGGGAACAAAGAAGTGGAATCTTGTCACAATATCGAATCGAATATTGAACAACAAATGGTGTAAATAATGGTGTACACAAGTAATTGGAACAAATGTAAATACAATTTTATTGTGAAAAGAAAACACTGTCTATTTTTTTTCTCAATGTACAGTAATGAAAGTGTAAATAATGACAAATAAGATATCAATTTATATATACACATTCTTTTTTCTTTTAAATATTGGTTACTGGCAATGCAGGAAACATAGCTTACTAAATGTAGCGTTCTTGGTGATAGGTGATGTATTGTACAAAATGAAAACCCAAATGGTGACACACTCCTGAAATGTTGTAAGTTCTTTAAGGAAAATGCCTTGACATCTTGTTCTGATATTTTGAAAGGCATGGAATCTGTGAGGGGATGTGCTGGGTCCTCTATGCTGTCGTTCCTCATACACCTCCTGGCGTCAGACACAGGGAAAGGAAGTATAAGAAGTATATTAGACAAACATTTCAGAAGGTTATGTGTGACAATTGTGGCTACATACAAGGTTTTGAACAAAAATAACACAGGAATTGATTGCAACACCTTTTAAAATATTTCTAGGTGACTTAAAGTTCATTAACAACAGGGTAGGCTACTTACTGTGTACAGAGTATTTTCCACCCACATGTTGCATTACTGCCCTTGAACATCACTTTGATCAAAAGCGTCTGTCAACTGTAATGTTATGAGGAGGAGTACAGTCTCTTAATGTAGAAATTAATGTAGGTTTAGGTGGATAGGGGTGCAGGACAGCACATATACTTTTCAGTTACTCTTACTAAGAATTCAAACATGTAACATTGGACACCTTCCAAGGCCACAGGTACAGGTGAGGTCAACAAGGGTCCTATTTACCTTGATAATAAGGTTCTCAGTCATTTCACATTCCCACCCTGATGAAAAAAACTAATTGTTTACACAAATGGGTTTTACACCCCTTAACAATACGGCTTTGCTTGCTTCAGTAATGTACTCTTTGCCTCTGCCCTACCAATGGATGTAATAAATCAGACATACCTTATATAACCGTGGGTCTTGGGTCACCTAATAATGGAGAGAGAGAGAGAGAAAAAAAATAAATCACCATTGATCAATTCACAATGGCACAGTGTGTGTGTGTGTGTGTGTGTGTCCCAGCTTATGACGGTGAGCACGATTAACTTCGTCGTCCGATCAACATGGATGGTCACCTACAACTTCTCGAAGTGCTTAGCACACTCAAGAATCGACTATTTGAATTGACCACAGCTGAAGTGTTTGAGAATACAATCGCGCACAATAACAACGGAAAAAGTGCGACGGCATGCTCGTCTCGTCGAACCGTAATGCAGTTTCCAAAGTGTATAATAGAAACGCCCCATCCTGTCTCGTCTGACGTGAACAGCTCTTCATCATGCCATCCAAGTTAATCGGACCCGGAGTTAATCGTGCACACCGGGAGTAGTTAATGCTGGCTGGCAATTTTGTCGGAATAACATTTTATCGGTAATCATTTTCAGCGAAATATACTTGATTAAGTTTTATTCATCGACACATGTCACATTGGTTGTGCAGGCAAGCAGACGTCCATTTTGTCTGCAATATTTATCACCCCGTCAGAAACTGACAAACCCATGCCCATGATGTGTTCACTAAAAGAAAATATAGCCATTTCAAGACATCTAACTTACCATATCTTTGTTGTGATTTATCTGATGCAAACGATGGCACCAAATGAGTAGGCGCAGAGGTAGTCTAACAAGTAGGCGGTCCTCCTCCATTGGTGCTAGGGACTGGTAGCATGCCGCCGTTTGGACAGTGCAGACAGAGTATTCGTGCATTATGTCGGATTGCCAACCAAAATCCACCGATGCCTTGTGTATTTTGTAACCGTCAGTGGTCAGATGTCGGACACAGGTGGCATACCACAGGCGGCTTGCCGTTCAAACGCCACCAATGATCCACTATACACATGCTAGCTGGACTGGAACTACTGTCAACATGCTAACTGCTCTGTTGTGGCTTCTATCGCGCGTCGCAGACAACTACGTCACGGCCCGTTTCGATGTGATTGGTTGAAGTAGTACGTCACTGTTACCTAATTTCTCCAATCACGTTCGAGCTTTTTTTGAATACACCCACGGGCTAGAACAGCAAGGTTACCACCATAATTCCAGATGGATGACAATCCATCTGCGCGAGAGTCAGGTTAAGAGTTCCTACCCTGTGATCCACATACACTCCTATTCTGGAGCTGGCCACTAGACGGAGAATAGTCTGAATAGAGTTGGAGTGTGTATGGTGTGTGTGTGCGTGTGCGTGTGCGTGTGCGTGCGTGTTCCAGTGTGTGTGTGTGTGTGTGTGTGTGTGTATGTGTGTAGGGTTTTGAGTGTATGGGGAGCAAGGATTTTTTGGTGTATGTGTGTGTGTGTGTGTGTGTGTGTGTGTGTGTGTGTGTGTGTGTGTGTAAATGGCATTGTGCGTGCGTGCGTGCGTGCGTGCGTGCGTGCGTGCGTGCGTGCGTGCGTGCGTGCGTGCGTGCGTGCGTGCGTGCGTGTGTGTGTGTGTATAAATGGCATTGTGTGGTTGTATGTGTTTTCTAACTAAACAGCTGACCTATACTCTTTTGAAATGTGGGATTTTGGACAGTACACACACACACACACACACACACACACACACACACACACACACACACACACACACACACACGCACACGCCCTCGCACACGCACACGCCGTCAGTATGTATTAAATTCAAATTCAAATTTCTTCATTGGAGGATAGCCTCTTGAGATAAAAATCTCGTTTTCAAGAGAGGGTCCTCAAAAAAACATACATAACACACACATTACAAATATTCACACACACTGCAGCTCTTCCCCACCACACACACCCCATCTCTTACCAAAAAAAATAAAAGATAATACCATGGCTAAAAAAGTTCTTCATAATACAGGAGGAGAAAACACAAAACAAATATTCATGTCCATAATGTTCATACATGTGTATAGAACCAAAAAATAAGAAAACTGAGACATAGACAACGGGAGAAAAAAAATAACTCTATGGAGAATCTAAAACATATATAATTATTCACAGATCATACTTAACTGAAACATCTACATTGGTCAGATGATTGAATGTAGTTCTGAAGGGATACTTTAAAAGAAGGGAAAGATGTAATGGACCTTAAAGAGGAGGGTAAGCTGTTCCAATCAGAAGGGGCTTTAAACTGAAATGCACGTCGTCCAATCTCTTTGGAAATTCTTGGAACAGAAAAGAAAACATGATCATGGTGTCTTAAGGCATATGATGAGCTATAAGAGATTAAGTACTGTCTTAAATAAAGGGGATAATTGAAAAAGATACATTTATAAAGGAACTGAAACCAGTGAAACCGTCGTCTGACCCATGGAGATAAAATATTCATTTCCTGATGCATATCACCAGTGATGGGTCAAGAATGGGCACCTCAGGACTAATCTGCATATGCTATTATAAACAACAGTAAGAGATTTAACATTTGATTGAGTTGTGTTCAGGTACACAGTGTCCGCACAGTCAATGATAGGAAATAAAAGTTGGGTAACAATTTGTATTCTTATGTGAAGCAATTAATTGAGCGATAAAGATGTCTTAAATTAAAGTAGAATTTATTATATTAACCCTATTTTCCTAACGGTACTGCACACCAGCTGTACATTTTATACAGTTGCTGCACACCTGAAGACCCGCCTACTTTCACCACTGGCAATGACTCAAACACAAACTTAACATGTAGTTTGTAAATCTTACATTTGGCTATGCATTTAAAACACTATAGTAGTCACTTGGGCTGCACGATTAAGGAAAACAAAAAATCAGTTTAGTTAGTTGGGTCAAAATTGTAATCACGATTATTAATCACGATTATTGTTTTTTTTGCTGACTTTACAAAAAAAAAAAAAAGAAATATAACCAAGAATAAATTATATATGAGATGAGCAAAATAAAATTAATTGTAATAGTAATTTAAAGGCAATAGCATGAAACTTGGGTGGACAGACTGCTGGCCAGAAACACCAACCTGTCAGCATGTTCTGGCTTCAAGGTGGCTCTTGAAGGTAGTTCGCTATTGCCACGATTAAATCAATTGAAATCACGATTTCGATATCACGATTTTCGATTATTTTCGATTAATTGTGCAGCTCTAGTAGTCACAATATATGACTGTTGGAGATATCCGCACAATTGACAGACCAATGATTGGTCTTTGAACCAACGTGCATGTGTGTTGATGTGAAGTGGTTGTCTGGTTACCATTGAAGACTATGGGAGAATTGTCTGGTTACCATGGAGACTATGGGAGAATTGTCTGGTTGCCATTGAAGTCTATGGGGGAATTGTCTGGTTACCCTGGAGACTATTGGGAAATTGTCTGGTTACCATTGGACACTATGGGAGAATTGTCTGGTTACCATTGGAGACTGTGGGAGAATTGTCTGGTTACCATGGAGACTGTGGGATCTGTTCAAACTGTTCAAACTTCTGAGTCTCCTGAGGTTTACAGAATGTCTCAAGTACATTTGGTGATTAATGAAACTTGCTGACATGAAGGGAGATAAACAAGTGGAACTGGTGCTTTGGACCAGAAGACAATACCGGTACTTCTTACTCTATTAATCAGCTATTATATTTATTTTGGTGCTTTGGACTAGAAGACAATACTGGTACTTCTTACTTATTAATCAGCTATTATATTTATTTTGGTGCTTTGGACTAGAAGACAATACTGGTACTTACTTATTAATCAGCAATTATATTTATTTTGGTGCTTTGGATTAGAAGACAATACCGGTACTTACTTATTAATCAGCAATTATATGACATTTATTTTATGTAATCCTGTACTGTCCATTAAAATATACAGTTGAGGACGATATTGATAATAATAATAATAATAATAATAATAATAATAATAACTTAGTTTTATATAGCGCCTTTCAAGGAACCCAAGGTCGCTTTACATTGGGGGAAGGGGGGGGGGGGGGTGGGTTGAAGGGGCAGGGGATGGGCCAGTGAAGTGGGGGCTAATATTATTAGCCCCCCCTCCTGAAATTAGACATCTCTCTTGATTTCTCAGTGAGAAGGACCATTATGAACCGTTTCTGTTATTCTGGAAACAAATACACTGATGGAGATAATGTCCAATGAGTTGAATTTGGATTTTTACATTTTTACAATGAGTTTAAACAAAAAAGGAACAAAATGGCAAGGACAAAATTATTAGCCCCCTTATCATTAATAGTCAATAGAGTGCCATTTATGAACCAAAACTGACATCAGGCACTTTGATTAGTTGTTAACTATGTTGGCACATGCCATACCAGAGATTTTGGCCCATTTTGTCATTGCAAATAGTTAACCTGGTCCAAATTGCTTGGATGTTGAGGATGGACATTCATTTTCACCACTCCTAAAAGACTATCTAAAGGATTGAGAGCTGAACCACAACATCATCATAGTTTAGTAACCTTGAAGAACATTGAACAATTTTGGATGAAAGTTTTGGGTTATTATCTTATTGAAAGATCCAGTGAAGATCTTAGCTTCCTCTATGAGCATAATTTTGCATGGTCACCTTCCACATTCTATCATAATCTTCTTTTTTACCCAAACAAGGTTTCCTGTGGCTGAGGCTGCCACAGAATGATGCTTCCACCACCATGTTTAATTGGGGAAACCCTGTTATAAAGTTTTAAGGACTATCCCATTCTCCAACTGACAGAAGCAGAATTCATGCATCAAAGCAGGTGCAATTGAATCTCATCAGATGAAATCAGAGACTTTCAAAACTCATTTTTTACTTTAAAATGTTCATAGGCAAAGCTCAATAACACTCTGATATGCACTGCCTTTAACTTTACTGTAAAAGGGTTCTTCTGTGATGATGGCCCCAAAGCCCAATATGATGACAAGCCCTAACAGCTGTCTTTCTTGAAATACAAACTCCAGGTGAGGCCAAGTCAATAACAATCATCTAGACAGGTGTCCAATGCTTCTTTGGTCTAATGAGACTAAGCAGTTTCCACAGTTACACATAGTGGTGGGGGCATCAAGTTTTTAGACTGTTATTCAGCCTCAGACACAGGGAGTCTGGGTCTGGATCTGGATCTGGATTGCTGGGTCCTCCAACAACATTGTAACCCAAAGTAAACATCTAAATTAGTTCAGAGGTTCTTCAAGGACACTAAAACCATGATACTGGAATGACCCGCTCAAAGTCCAGTCCTCCATCCCACAGTCTGTGGCAAATGTCTATGCTCAGCATCCATGCAATTTGGACCAGCTAGAACACTTTGCAGTGAAGAAATGGGCCAAAATCTCTAGTGGGGCATACAGTGGTGCTAATATGTTTACATACCCCAGCAGAATAAACGCTTTCTCTGCGATTTCTCACAAAATATGAAGGATTACACAAAACCTTTTTTTTCACTCATGGCTAGTGACTGGCTTAAGATATTTATTAGCAATATTCTGTCTGTACTCTTTCAAAAGCATGATCACAAACCAAACGACCCAAATGACCCTGTTCAAAAGTTTACATACCCTAGATTCTGATGCTGAATATGGCCCTGTTTAACATCAGGGACCGCTCTAAATTGTTTGTGGTAGTTGTGGATAAGGCTCTTAATGTTCTCAGATGACAAAACAGCACATTCTCCCTGGCAGAATGGTTGTTTCCTATAATATCTTTGGGTGTCTTGCTGAAACCTCACATTTGAGGTTTCCCCTGAGTGGCTCAATGATGTTGAGATCAGGAGAGTGAGATGGTCGCTCAAAAACCTTCATTTTATTCTTTCTGAAGCTAATGACGGGTTGATTTGGCTTTCTGTGTCAAAATATTGTCATGTTGGCACCGTTGGAATTTCAATTCAGAAATGCAATATGAGGAGTTTGGTTGGAATCAAGCCAATGGGCAAGGGAATCATTGCATTGCAATGATCATTGCAAGGGAAATTGTTCAGGAGGCATAGGACAACCAAAAAATAACTTCAGGTGAAATATAGGACAACATGAAAAAATGTTGGCACTTGAGGAAAGATGGGCTGTTGGGGGTTGCCAGGAGAAAGCCATTACCACAAAAATGCAAACATGTTATTTTGCATATGATACACCAAATAGCACAGTGAGAAGCATCAAAATGCCTGTGACAAAGTCATTTGGAAAAATGAGATCAATATGGAACTTTTTTAGGCCACTATTAACAGTACCATTTGGAGAACAGTCAATGGAGCCTATTATGAAAGTTACACCATACCCTTCTGTGAAACATGGTCATGGACCACTGGTTTCATGGGGACATTTGAGTTACAAAAGCATTATACTTTTGCCCTTCCATACTCGCAGAATGATGAATACATTGCCCTGTGAAAAATACTGGAGGAAACTTGACACACATCAGCCTTGAAACTGCACATGGTCCATTGTTTGGACATGCCAACATGACAATATTTCAACACAGAAAGCCAAATCAACCCATCACTAGCTTCAGAAAGAATAAAATGAAGTTTTTGAGCAACCGTCTCACTCTCCTGATCTCAACATCATTGAGCCATTCAGGGGAAACCTCAAATGTGAGGTTCCAGCAAGACACCCAAAAATATTATAGGAAACAACCATTCTGCCAGGAAGAATGTGCTGTTCTGTCATCTGAGAACATTAAGAGCCTTATCCACAACTACCACAAACAATTTAGAGCGGTCCCTGATGTCCCCAGGGCCATATTCAGCATTAGCAACTAGGGTATGTAAACTTTTGAACAGGGTCATTTGGGTAGTTTGGGTTGTGATCATGCTTTTGAAAGAGTAAACACAGAATATTGCTAATAAATATCTTAAGCTAGTCACTAGCAATGAAGGAAAAAAAAGGTTTTGTGTAATCCTTCATATTTTGTGAGAAATCGCGAAGAAAGCGTTTATTCTGCTGGGGTATGTAAACATATGAGCACAACTGTATGCCAACCTAGGTAACAACTGATCAAAGTGCCTGTTGTCAGTTTTGATTCATAAATGGCGTCATATTGACTATTAATGATCAGGGGGCTAATCATTTTGTCCTTGTCATTTTTGCCCTTTTTTGTTTAAACTCATTGTAACGATAGAAAAATGCAAATTCAACTCATTGGACATTATCTCCATCAGTGTATTTGTTTCCAGAATAACAGAAACAGTTCATAATGGTCATTCTCACTGAGAAATCAAGAGAAATGTCTAATTTCAGGTGGGAGGCTAATAATATTGTCCTCAACTGTATACGTATATTTCACAGTTGCAATGTTTACATGATGTTTCTAATTCCGAATGAATAATCCAGAATTAAATAGTTCAGTCAAGTTTCCTTTGATTTGTCATTTAATTCCGATGTAGTTATAAAACCAGACTACATCAGGTTACAGCCCCTCTCCTGTCCAGGCACAGACGTCGTCCTCACTGCAACAGTCTTTCCCAAACGTTCCAATAATACTCGTGGCCACTATAAAATAATACTCTTGGCCACTATAAAGATTTAAATAATACTCGCGGCCACTATAAAGATTTAAAATTATACTTGTGTGGCCACTATAAAGATTTAACTAAGGACTGTAACGCGCTCAACTCAAACAAAGTAAACAACTGGGTGCTCATTCCTCGAGAGTATATGAAATAAAGAAAAAGCAGGACAGCACTCCAAGTTTTTGTGGTTTATTGCCCGTCAGACGTTTCGGGGTCAACCTTCTTCAGTGTCGGGCAAAAAAAATAAATAAAATAAAATAACACTCTTGGCCACTACAAAGGTTTACCACAGAAGCAAAGAGTGGAACTCGCACACCAGCAGCCGATGCAATAATTGGTTTATTGCTAAGTGGTAAAGGTGCTACCCAAAAGAGCAAAACGTTTTCGGTCACCAGACCTTCCTCAGTGCAAACAGACAAAATCAGAGGACTTCCTTGTATAGAGTTCACCTAATAGGTGGTAGACATGTCAATCAACAGTCGGTTAGGTTGACGTATACTGACAGTGTTGTAGGATACCTAAAGGCATAGGCCTATGTCAAAGGAAAACTAGACTGCCTCTGCAGTCGCCTTCGACTGCTTAAGGTATATCCCCGAAACGCGACGCTTCCAGTCCCCCATCATTCCTACCACTCCCGTCCACCATTTCGTAAACGTATATGATACATACAGACGTGACATGACCCGCATAGGCTTAAAACCAAACTACTATTGTGAAAATGAAGCAAAAAATGGGGCAAATGGTAATACTGTTTTAATGGTTCAGTGGATATACCACATTAGGTACAGTGTAATAACCAGTGTAACAATATTTAATACAATGTAATACCAGTGTAACACCGCCATTTTTTTAACTTACATCATGTGTTTGTGCGTAAGTGGTATTACATGGTATTGCATATTGTTACACTGGTATTACATTATATTACATGGTATTGCATACTGTTACACTCGCTATTACACTGTACCTGATATTGCATATTGTTACACTGGTATTACACTAGTATTACATGGTATTAAATATTGTTACATTGGTTATTACACTGTACCTAATATGGTAGATTCACTGAAATGGTGAACCATTAAAATAAGGTGTTACCGGGCAAATCAATCCACCCAGTCAGAAGTTATGGGCCAAATGAAAATTCCGCCATTTTGAAAGTGTTGTCTTCCAAACTCGAATCAGTTCATGAACCTACCCTAGAGCATTCACACACAAAATCTGGGACAAATCCATCCACCCGGCCAGTAGTTATGGGCCAAACAATAATTCGGCCATCTTGAATTCAGCCATCTTGAAAGTGTTGACCTCCAAACTCGAATCAGTTCATGAACCTACCCTAGAGCATTCACACACCAAATCTGGGACAAATCCATCCACCCGGTCAGAAGTTATGGACCAAACAAAAGTTCGGCCATCTTGAATTCAGCCATCTTGAAAGTGTTGACCTCCAAACTCGAATCAGTTCATGAACCTGCCCTAGAGCATTCACCCAAAAAATCAGGGACAAATCCAAACATCCGTTCAAAAGTTATCGCGCTAACACGAAAGACCTTACGCAGCGGCGGACGCGGCGGCGGCGCACGCAAAACCATTACATCCCCGACGCTCCGCGTTTCGGGGATATAAAAACCATTACATCCCCGACGCTCCGCGTTTCGGGGATATAATAATAATACTCGTGGCCACTATAAAATAATACTCGTGGACACTATAAAGATTAAAATAATACTCGTGACCACTATAAAGAATTAAAATAATAGTCTTGGCCACTATAAAGGTTTTAGGATGCATTTTATTATCACTTCAAAAATTAACAATCATCAGTAATCACATTATATCTTCTTTCTGTAATCACATATAGGCCTACTGTACATGGACAACATTTATTTCACAAGACACAACATCCCAGTGTCTATGTTTTGTGACAAAAATCTCCAGTAGACATCTAAAAAGCTTTAAAAACGAAAAAAAAAAAGTTTTAAAACGGAAAAACGTTATTACACAATTTGGAACATTGCGTCTTCAAGAAAGCCCAAGGATAGAGAAAATCATACCATACGTCACAGAAATCATTACAAAAAACAAGACAGAATCGTTACAAAAAACAAGAGATTATCATTACAAAAAACTAGACTGCCTGTGCAGTCGCCTTCGACTGCTTAAGGTATATCCCCGAAACGCAACGCTTCCAGTCCCCCATCATTCCTACCACTCCCGTCCACCATTTTGTAAACGTATATGATACATACAGACGTGACATGACGTGCATAGGCTTAAAACCAAACGACTATTGTGAAAATGAAGCAAAAAATGGGGCAAATTGTAATACTGTTTTAATGGTTCAGTGGATATACCACATTAGGTACAGTGTAATAACCAGTGTAACAATATTTAATACAATGTAATACCAGTGTAACACCGCCATTTTTAAACTTACATCATGTGTTTGTGCGTAAGTGGTATTACATGGTATTGCATATTGTTACACTGGTATTACACTATATTACATGGTATTGTATACTGTTACACTCGTTATTACACTGTACCTGATATTGCATATTGTTACACTGGTATTACACTAGTATTACATGGTATTAAATATTGTTACATTGGTTATTACACTGTACCTAATATGGTAGATTCACTGAAATGGTGAACCATTAAAATAAGGTGTTACCGTGCAAATCAATCCTCCCAGTCAGAAGTTATGGGCCAAATGAAAATTCCGCCATTTTGAAAGTGTTGTCTTCCAAACTCGAATCAGTTCATGAACCTACCCTAGAGCATTCACACACAAAATCTGGGACAAATCCATCCACCCGGTCAGTAGTTATGGGCCAAACAATAATTCGGCCATCTTGAATTCAGCCATCTTGAAAGTGTTGACCTCCAAACTCGAATCAGTTCATGAACCTACCCTAGAGCATTCACACACCAAATCTGGGACAAATCCATCCACCCGGTCAGAAGTTATGGACCAAACAAAAATTCGGCCATCTTGAATTCAGCCATCTTGAAAGTGTTGACCTCCCAACTCAAAGCAGTTCATGAACCTACCCTAGAGCATTCACACACCAAATCTGGGACAAATCCATCCACCCGGTCAGAAGTTATGGACCAAACAAAAATTCTGCCATCTTGAATTCAGCCATCTTGAAAGTGTTGACATCCAAACTCGAATCAGTTCATGAACCTGCCCTAGAGTATACACCCAAAAAATCTGGGACAAATCCAAACATCCGTTCAAAAGTTATCGCATTAACACGAAAGACCTAACACGGCGGCGGAGGCGGAGGCGGACGCGGCGGCGGCACACGCAAAACCATTACGACGCTCCACGTTTCGGGGATATAACAAGAGATTATCATTACAAAAAAACAAGACAGTATAATTTCTTCCTTCATCCCTTCTGGAATGAGTGTGTCCACACCAGAGTGTGGATCCAATAAGCCCCCCCTCCAAGAAGTCTCCCTTTTCAACAGTAGATGATTCCCCCCCCCCCCCCCCCCCGCATGCCCTCTCCCTTTTCAACTGTAGATGATCCCCCCCCACCTGGCGTCTACCTTTTCAACAGTAGATGACCCCCCCCCGCATGGCGTCTCCCTTTTCAACTGTAGATGATCCCCCCCCCGCCTGGTGTCTCCCTTTTCAACACTAGATGACCCCCCCCCACCCCACCTGGCGTCTCCCTTTTCAACACTAGATGATCCACCCCCCATATTGTGTCTCCCTTTTCAACAGTAGACGATTCCCTCCCCCAAAGTGTCTTCATTTTCAACAGTAGATGATCCACCCCCCCCAACCCCCCCCCCCCCCCCCCGCCTGGCGTCTCCCTTTTCAACAGTAGATTACCCTTATGACCAGCCCTGTAGGGGCCTCACAGCAGCTTCACTGATGATCCCCAATCCAATAGCCCAAAGCCAGGGTAGAGTGTGTGTGTGAATGTGGTGTGGACTCTGTGCAGGAGGGTCATTGTGTCTCCAGAGATGCTGTAGAAGGCCAGAGTTCCTGCCCTGTGATCCACATACACTCCTATTCTGGAGCTGGACACTAGAGGGAGTTTAGTCTTTTCATTATTGTGCCAGAAACAGGAGCTGTGGCTGTAGAGGTACAGCATCCAGGACTGATCATTAAATCCAAACCCACACTCATCACCCCCTCCTTTCCTGCTGATGCTTTTATATGACACTGCTATATTAACCCACCAACCACTCCATTCAACCTCCCAGTAGCAGCGTGCAGACACACCGTCTCTACACTGCACCTGACCATACCCATCAAATCTGTCTAGACCTGGGGTCCAGTCATATCCTGGTAATTGACAATGCATGTACTCCTCCTCCATGGACACCCTCCTGTTCCCCTCAGACAGATGGTATGTGTGTGGTGTGTTTGGATCCAGAGTGAAGTGACAGTAATCTGATGGAGGAGAAGACAGTTATCATTTATATGTTGACCCGCACATCACTGGTAGGTGTGTGTGTGTGTGTGTGTGTGTGTGTGTGTGTGTGTGTGTGTGTGTTTGTGTGTGTGTGTGTGTGTGTGTGTGTGATAAGACATGGCTGTGTTTAAGCAAGATCATGTGGGATGAGATCTACTGCTCACACACCCCTGTGTGTAGAGGGATGGTAGAGCACTAGTGAAATGGAGGAGGAGTGATGATCACATCATTCCCCATGTGTGTAGAGGGATGGTAGAGCACTACCGCGTGCGTGTGTGTCGTGCATGTGTGTGTGTGTGTGTGTGTGTGTGTGTGTGTGTGTGTGTGTGTGTGTGTGTGTGTAATAGGACATGGCTGTGTTTAAGCAAGATCATGTGAGATCACTAATGGAGGAGTAGTGATGATCATTCCATCATTCCCCCTGTGTGTAGAGGGATGGTAGAGCACTACCGCGTGCATGTGTGTCGTGCATGTGTGTCGTGCATGTGTGTGTGTGTGTGTGTGTGTTTGTGTGTTTATTTACTTCCAAGGTACTGTCGTTCTGATACAGGAATGCACTGCAGAGACTGGTCAATAGAGCTACCGTAAGTTCACTAGTATTTCAGCTGTAATTACGGTACAGGATCTTACCTGTCAATCACTACATATGTGTGTGTTTGTGTTTGTGTGTGTGTCCAACTCACACTGTAAGAAGTCCTCTCTGGTCACTGGTTCACCAATAAGAGTCTGGCCATCAGACACTGAGACAGAAAACATCACATTGGCCTAAATAAGTGAACACCACAATATGAAAGCATCACATTAGCCTAAATAAGTGCATCAACAATATGAAAACAACACATTGGCCTAAATAAGTGCATCAACACTACAAAATGAAAACATCACATTGGCCTAAATATAAATAAGTGCATCAACAATATGAAAACATCACATTGGCCTAAATAAGTGCATCAACACCATACTATGAAAACATCACATCAACACATGTCAATTTCATGTTCTCATTCTGCAATCAGGATGGTGAATGAGGAATAGTCCTCCAAAACTTGTTGTGTCTCCAGCAGGCTGACAGTGGAGAAACTTTATTGTTTTCTCCATGGAGGCGGGGCCAGGAGGGGGGGCATCAGCGAAATGCGAGGCCAAAAGCAAAAAGCTGAGGAGGGAGTCTGCATATCAGCAACTTGGTGGGCTACCTATTAGAAATTGCATATTAGCGACTTGGTAGGCTGCCTATATGGGAAATTACATATTAGCGACTTGGTAGGCTGCCTATATGGGAAATTACATATTAGCGACTTGGTAGGCTGCCTTTGGGAAATTACATATTAGCGACTTGGTAGGCTGCCTTTGGGAAATTACATATTAGCGACTTGGTAGGCTGCCTATATGGGAAATTACATATTAGCGACTTGGAAGGCTGCCTATATGGGAAATTACATATTAGCGACTTGGTAGGCTGCCTTTGGGAAATTACATATTAGCGACTTGGTAGGCTGCCTATGGGAAATTACATATTAGCGACTTGGTAGGCTGCCTATGGGAAATTACATATTAGCGACTTGGTAGGCTGCCTTTGGGAAATTACATATTAGCGACTTGGTAGGCTGCCTATGGGAAATTACATATTAGCGACTTGGTAGGCTGCCTATGGGAAATTACATATTAGCGACTTGGTAGGCTGCCTATGGGAAATTACATATTAGCGACTTGGTAGGCTGCCTTTGGGAAATTACATATTAGCGACTTGGTAGGCTGCCTATGCGAAATTACATATCAGCGACTTGGTAGGCTGCCTATGGGAAATTACATATCAGCGACTTGGTAGGCTGCCTATGGGAAATTACATATCAGCGACTTGGTAGGCTGCCTTTGGGAAATTACATATCAGCGACTTGGTAGGCTGCCTATGGGAAATTACATATTAGCGACTTGGTAGGCTGCCTATGGGAAATTACATATTAGCGACTTGGTAGGCTGCCTATGGGAAATTACATATTAGCGACTTGGTAGGCTGCCTATGGGAAATTACATATTAGCGACTTGGTAGGCTGCCTATGGGAAATTACATATTAGCGACTTGGTAGGCTGCCTTTGGGAAATTACATATTAGCGACTTGGTAGGCTGCCTATGGGAAATTACATATTAGCGACTTGGTAGGCTGCCTATGGGAAATTACATATTAGCGACTTGGTAGGCTGCCTATGGGAAATTACATATTAGCGCCTTGGTAGGCTGCCTATGGGAAATTACATATTAGCGCCTTGGTAGGCTGCCTATGGGAAATTACATATCAGCGACTTGGTAGGCTGCCTATGGGAAATTACATATTAGCGACTTGGTAGGCTGCCTATGGGAAATTACATATTAGCGACTTGGTAAGCTGCCTATGGGAAATTACATATTAGCGACTTGGTAGGCTGCCTATGGGAAATTACATATTAGCGACTTGGTAGGCTGCCTATGGGAAATTACATATTAGCAACTTGGTAGGCTGCCTATGGGAAATTACATATTAGCGACTTGGTAGGCTGCCTTTGGGAAATTACATATTAGCGACTTGGTAGGCTGCCTATGGGAAATTACATATCAGCGACTTGGTAGGCTGCCTTTGGGAAATTACATATCAGCGACTTGGTAGGCTGCCTATGGGAAATTACATATCAGCGACTTGGTAGGCTGCCTTTGGGAAATTACATATTAGCGACTTGGTAGGCTGCCTTTGGGAAATTACATATTAGCGACTTGGTAGGCTGCCTATGGGAAATTACATATTAGCGACTTGGTAGGCTGCCTATGGGAAATTACATATTAGCGACTTGGTAGGCTGCCTTTGGGAAATTACATATTAGCGACTTGGTAGGCTGCCTATGGGAAATTACATATTAGCGACTTGGTAGGCTGCCTATGGGAAATTACATATCAGCGACTTGGTAGGCTGCCTATGGGAAATTACATATCAGCGACTTGGTAGGCTGCCTATGGGAAATTACATATCAGCGACTTGGTAGGCTGCCTATGGGAAATTACATATTAGCGACTTGGTAGGCTGCCTATGGGAAATTACATATGGGAAATTGCATATTAGCAACTTGCTAGCTCGCCTATGGGAAATTGCATTGCATCCAAGCAGTGGTGCGCACAGACAATAGGTGCGATCAATTTAGAAATTTGTCGATCGATGGACAGAAATCACGTGAGCGAGAACTTGTTGTCACGATGTGGGTGTTATTAAAACAGCGCATTTAAAGTCGGCCACAAATATGAACGAGACCATGAGCTCGCACCAGTTTGCTCTACTAACACACCACGTGTGAGGAGTGGGGGGACAGGCAGTGAGGAGGAGCTGAAGTGGGGACCTGCGCAAACTTGTGTAGGGGTGTGAGACAAGACTCATATACACACGTGAGTGAGTTGTTGACCAACCAGTTCATAGGCTCGTGACCTTCGAGGCAGTCTGCAGGCGAGTGTTGAAGGGGATAAGCAACTGCAGAGGTTGCAAGATCTGACTGCAGTCGCATTCATCCCCCGATAGTTTGACACCATGTGACATGTCACCTCGTCGACGCAACATCACCTAAATTTTGAAGTTTGTAAAAGTATATCATTTTTCCCTCCACTTGATTCCTAACCAACGACGGACAGGAGTGGGCATTTGAAACAGAAGCAGTGTTAACTTAAGACACAGGAAAGGCAAATGACATGATACAGATGAGGAGATGCAAATGAATGAGTAAATGCTTGCGTAAATTCTTCCAGGGAGACTCGAAGTACCCGGCTGTCAAACTCTTACTAACCAATCAGTGTCAATTTTGACAGATCATACTCGTGTCATCATTCCCCAGGATTGTCAACCAATCACAACACGAGATCGGGGATTTCCCCGTTACATCACTTATACAACGTTCCTTCTCAGCCAATGAATCGCATTCAGGTCTTTTCAAAAAAGCTGTCACTCATTCAGTTCTCTGCTTTCAGTCAAGTCGACTTTGACATTGCTGTTCGACGTTTTCATTATCAAACATTCTGTTTATTTTCTACCTGGTTACTTGATAACTCCTCGCCTTGCCGTTGCTGGGATGGGATTTCCAACCGTTCAAACGCGTGGCACGCAATCGGTGCTTTCTTATAGCCTAATATTTTCCTCGCAACGCTTCAATCAATTTGTTTGGCACGTCGCTCCCTGATTTCCTGACGCTTGTGGATTTGCCTTCGGACTAGCCTGCCCGTGGATGGATTTCCCTGAACTGGTGTAATTCGTGAGTAACCTGGAGGCGTTCCCTTCACTTGTCCTGCGGATCCAGGGAACGTTTATCTCAGCGAATTACTATTTTTGCAGGGAAGTTGTTGTCAAGGCAAGTCACCTCTTACCGCAGAAATGCACCAGCGGCGATCTGAGCGAGTCGAGCGACGGAAGTAATTGACTTTGTATTGAGTCGAGAGACAAAAGCGATTCTGGACACAAGAGCGGTTTGCCCGACGAGCGCGACAGTTTGAAGTTGAAATCTTTTCAACTTTCTATGACGCGGTTCGGCGACAAGCCGCGACAGCCAATGACTGCATAGAGATCAGTGACCATAGCCAAAGGGAATGCTTGAATGCTTTGACTTCTGCCTGTACAGACATACTCTAGTCTCTTCAATCGCTCGTATCGCTTGCTGCTACACTCTGTCGCTTGAATCGCATCGCCGCTGGTGTATTTCTGCGGTTATGCCTCATACTTGGCTTGTTGCACTGTCTCGGATATCAGTCTCATCTGCTGCTGAGTTGACTGATGGCCTAACGTTTCGTTTGCTGTCATTTGGGAGCATTCCATGAACTGGTTGGAGTGGCTTTTGGAACATTTGCTGGGGGAGGACGGAATCGAAGTAACTGGGCCCGTGGTGCTCTCTCGTTGCGCCTCGCGCGCATAGCCCGGCATGCTTATCTACTCAGCACATTTGTTTTTACGGAGGCGTTATGGGTACTGCGAGTCACCATTTACTTGGTCCTCGTTGGCCTCATCTGCTGCAGATGGACTGGTGATTTGCTTGGCAATATTATAGGTCATTTCATGAACCGGTTGGTGTGGCTTTTTTGGAACGTTCGCTGGGGGTACAGATTTAAATTTTAAGATTTAAATTTAATTTAATTTAAAACTAACTTATACCTCTCGAAGCGCCTTGCGCGCATGCATAACCCGACATTAACCTTCTGTGTTGTTTCGTGCTACTGCCTGTCACGACATCGGACGGAGGACATTGCAGAGCCATGCACTCATTCTTAATTATCCTGATTACAAACGTACTTCTCTATGTTCCGGAGCGATTTTGCAAGGACCTACCTAAGGCCTACAGTTTTTCATGCATGTGGATTCCGGTCTTGCGTTCATCAGTTTGCACCAGCCTATTTTCAATGTTCCGTTCAGTAGCCTATGCCCACAACACGAGCCTATTTTCCGTTATCGTTTGCATGGACTGGCCCATGTGGCGCAGGAGTGGCAGTCTCGTTGACTTTATTGGAGTTATGACTTCGGATCGTAGGCCTAGACTGATGGCTCGCACATTAAGCTTATGCACGCTTGCCAACCATCACCTCATGTCATCGCACTGCCTGCAGTTTGTATTGATAGAAGTGTACCTTGCTTCCTCACTCCCGCTTACAAGTCATTCAGGGCAGGACTAAGTTAAAGATCACGCGGGGCTTTCGGCCTGCGCCCGGTCGCCGAACATCGAGGGATATTGAAGCCTGTCGCAATGCCTTGTCTATTTCGAGTTATTCTGATCACAATAGCCTACATGTACACCGTCCAAATATAAGATAAATAAATGAGTGATATCCGTGGAAAATTATATCGATGGTGACAGTTAATAATCATAATTCCATTATACATGAAACTCGGCCCATGGAGTCCTGTCAGGGTTCTGATCACGCCCCATTGGTAGCCATCTATGGGCTAACACCCTCACTCTGTACACCACTCGTGCCCTTAGGCTTCATTGGAATCGTCAGGGCGCTCGAACTGTGATGTGTTGGATTGTGTTTCTTTTCTCATATCTGGTGATGGTGGTCTCTGCTGCTTTCCCATACACTACACGTGTGTCTGCCGCTCCACATAGGGCATATGCTATGTAATGCACTGGGCATTGGCCCCAACGTCGGACTGGGCTCTGGCCCCGATGATGGACTGGGCTCTGGCCCCGACGATGGACTGGGCTCTGGCCCCGACGATGGACTAGGCATTGGCCCCGACAACGGATTGGGTATTGGTCCCGACGACGGACTGGGTATTGGCCCCGACATTGGACTGGACATCGGCCCCGACATTGGACTGGGCATCGGCCCCAACGTCATCCTGGGCCGGTGACTCTACATCACTGTGGGCCGGCGACTCAACATCACACTGGGCCGGCGACTCAACATCACACTGGGCCGGCGACTCAACATCACCCTGGGCCGGCGCCTCAGAGCTCGTGCTTCCACAGCACACCTCAGCATTGCCCTGGGCTGTCGCACCTCAACGTCACGGCTCAACACCACGGCTCAACATCACAACTCGGCATCACAATGGGCCATCGCCTCAGCATCACACTGGGCTGTCGCCCCAACTTTAGCGCCGGTCACCCGGTTGTATCGGTATCCTCATCCATCCTGCATGACAAACTTATTGCAGCTACCCACTGGTAGCGAGTAGGAGTTTATGACTATTTTGATATGCCGCTTTTGTTCTGGTGCTATTATTCAGTGATGTTTCAGCTTTCTGCTCTGTCCCTCTTAGGTCTCGATAACCGGCTCTCCAACTCTCCTCTGTCGTAAGCTCGCACTTTCTGCATTCTCCTGACTAAGATGCCCCCCTTTTTTATTGCTAGTCTAATCATGCAGTTACCGCAAGTTGTCTCTCTCAACCAACCAGGGCATCCGCCCCACTGCCTGTGTCAATGCCTGCTTTGCACAAGCATTCACCGCGCCACACCGCGTAGGTGTTTATCATAACTGATATGGTGTTATTATTTCTTGTTCGTGATGTTTTCTTGGTGTTTTATTCATTGTTCGTTTCAGCTACAAGCTCTGCTCTCTCCCTCTCTTAGGTCGTGATTACCAGTTGTCTGCCGATTCTTCTCTGTTTTAACCTGACCTTTCTGCTTATCCTGGCCGAGGTGCTTGTCTTTTAATGTTAGCTACTCATGCTTTGTCTCAAGCTGTCTCTCTCATCACTCTGGGCAGACGCCCGCATAGTGCGGGCTTTCAAGGCAATGGGCTGCTGGTCGTCCGACGCATGTGCGTCTTGCATTCGGCTCATTCCTCGCTTTGTCATCTGGCTCAGTGTGCTGTTTCTGTTCTGTTAACTCTGTTTCGTTCTTCTCATTCCTCGCCCAAGAGGTATACAGCACGCTCGTTCAGAATTGGCGTGGCCACCACGGCCACTAAGCGGGGTCTGTCCCCTACTGCGATCAAGGCGCTGGGCCGTTGGTCGTCTGGCGCATCCTTCCTGCATTTGCCTCACTCCTAATCACGTCATTGAAGCATGCTATATCTGGTCTGTAACTTTATGGTTCTATTCTCATTTCTGGTGACGGTGGTATTTTGCTGCGCCGGCGGCATTCACTCTATCTCTTGGGGGGCTATCGCTCCGGTCACCCGGTCATGTCTGTATTCTATCCTTCTCTCATCTATCAGATTGATTTTATAGTGGTCTGTAAGCCTGTTATCTCTATATTTTGTAACATTGAACCAGCCTGGCTAGTTGCCATGGTTGTTTATCCATGATGTCAACTATCATACCATATTACATTATATTATAGCCTACGTTCATTCATTCATCCATCCATTCATTTATTCATTCATCACCATGTTCTACTCTCTCTCTCTCCCTTAGGTCACGATTCCGGCTCTCTACCTACTCCTGTCATCTAAGTTTTCAGCGCTCTCCTGACAACACGAGATTGGGGATTTCCCCGTTACATCACTTATACATCGTTCCTTCTCAGCCAATGAATCGCATTCACGTCTTTTTAAAAAAGCTGCCACTCATTCAGTCCTCTGCTTTTAGTCAAGCCGACTTTGACGCCACCTCCACCCCTCCATCCACTGTCACCAGTGGTTCCCGTCTGAAGTTCAACGAGAAGACGGGAACCTACCCCAAACAGATTCATGCATTTTTGTAACATGTAATTGTTCAACAAATGTTAATAACGTTCATTTGCCTCTCAAGTCTTCATGGTAGAAATGAAAGTTATATGACAATTTAATGATCAACTGCAAGGTAACATTACATTTAACTCAAGGCTACTGTAGGTTACATAGGATACAGTGAAATCAAATACAGTTTACCCAAGATAGATAGACAGAGAGAGAGAGAGAGAGAGGGAGAGAAATACAGAGATTGGAGCCCCTTCAGAGATGGAAAGAGACTCCCAGATGAATTTCGGAGGTGAGATTATATATGGCAACCCCCCACCCCAAAAGTCGTTTTGTCTTACTAGGGCCAGTGGCACCACGGATGCCACATCTTCAGTGGGGGTGAGCTAGCACAAACAGGCCCCAGCTCTACTTGAGATAGCATCAACAGTGTAATCTGAGTCATTCAATAATCTCCATATTTACAAGTTTGACAGGAAATCTAACTGTCATGCAGCATTTTCATCCAGAGTGCATTGCTGTCTAAATGCGCATGCATGCGTTGATGACTACTCGAATGCACTTAATAGGTGCGATCGAGATACCGCAATGCGCACATCCGCATTTAGACAGCAATGCATTCTGGATGAAAATGCTGCATGACGGTGAGATGTCAAACTTCAACATTTCGTGATGTTGCGTCGATGGGGTGACATTTCACATGGGGTCAAACTATCGCGGGATGAATGCGACTGCAGTCAGATCTTGCAACCTCTGCAGTTGCTTATCCCCTTCAAGGCTCGTCTGCAGACCGCCTCCGAGGTCACGCGCCCATGAACTGGTTGGTCAACAACTCACTCACGTGTGTATATGAGTCTTCTCTCAAACCCCTACACGTGGTGTGTTAGTAGAGCAAACTGGTGCGAGCTCATCGTCTCGTTCATATTTGTGGCCGACTTTAAATGCGCTGTTTTAATAACACCCACATCGTGACAACAAGTTCTCGCTCACGTGTTTTCTGTCCATCGATCGACAAAATTCTAAGTTGAATAAGATTATTGTTGGCGGCAAATGCTGACTAGTGTCATGTGGAACTGCCTTTTGTAGGCTATACTGCCGTGCAATACTAGAACGCAGTAACTCAAAATGGTCGATTTTTTTTTAATATCGGAAATCGGTTCTAAACTACCTCATTTGTCTTGTGTCCAAAAATGGTGGTCCAACACCGTCCCGTTTTGGAGAAAACTCATTTTGAAAGTGCAAAAATGACCCAAAAAAGGTTAAACAAAAACGCAGTAAATCGGCGAGTTACTGCTGCACGTTCCAATGGGACTGGTTTGGGAGTAGACAGTAATACAAGCTAAGAACGCAGTAACTCCTGCAGTAACTCCATTTTGTGGCAGTAATACCAGCCAAGAACGCAGTAACTCTGTTTTTTGTGGCAAAAAGACACATAAATGTTGTTTTTTTGGGGGTTTTTTTGTGTGCATTAAATTTCTATCCTAAACAAGCATTACCAGGAAGTGTCACCACCAATTTACCGACAACACAGTTGTCGCGCCATATGGAAAACTTTGAAGCCTTTTTTCTCAGTTTGCCGTTTTCAGAGTTATATACCGTACTGGCCTGAATATAAGACAGGCTTTTTGTTCTAAAAAAATATTTGGGGGGGGGGGAGGTGTCTTTTTTTTGCAGACTAAACAAACTAGCGCCAACATAATGTTTTTACTTAACCTGAATGATTTCGACATTATCCTTCACAACAATGCCACAACAGTCAATAGTGGAGAGGTCAATAGATGGTTTACACATTTACAAATATGTAAATTCTATTCGTGTTTTGTAATGAATATCAGCTGTTTGTGCCAGCGCATTTCTGCAATGCGAAATTACGGTGCATTCTGGTTAGAAAAATTGAAAGGGCGAAGTGCACAAGAGCTGAACAGACTGGGCAGCAATGTGCCATCAGTGTGAATGTGGTCACAGGTGCTGCTTCCACGTAGCAGGATATTTTTTTAGCAGGGTATTTTTTTCTCCTGCTAGGTGTAAACGCAACATGTGGATAAAAAAAATCCTCCATTGTAACAAATGCGTTTCAGACCCCTAAACAGGATATTTTTTTCTCCTGCTATTTTTTTCTCCTGCACCTGGATTTTTAAATATCTGCTACGTGGAAACGGAAGGCCAAAACCAATGCAAAACCAAAACAAGCAGGAGAAAAAAATATCCACATATAAAAATATCCAGCTACGTGGAAACGGCACCACAGTGTGAATATGGACAGACAGTGTGAGGGGGAAATAAAAAACATTTAATTGCGCATCGATGCTCTGCTTTTATTTGCGTTCAGTTTTGAAAGCCTCAACAGGAACGTTTTGGTTGTTTTCTTTGGCCACCTAACAACACCCGTTGAAACTTAAGAGCGGGAAAATAACCAATTGTAGGTTTTGGATGACATTTTCAGCCATTCGATCACCTACTTGAATGACTGGGTTGGGGGTCCCAGGACTTTTAAATACCTAAATGGGAAGTAGAAAGGTAGCGCACAAAAGGTAACCCCTTTCCTATGTCGAACAGCGTTCCAGTTGTTTCCTTTGTGCATGCTACATCACCAACATGCATGGGAGGCTTGGGAAATATTGGGCTCCATAAATATCAACACATACTCTAACATGCAGTTTCTGAATAGAATTGAATGTCATGACAGGCCTACTGTATGTGAAGGCTTTTAGAGGTCCTCAGTAATCAGGGCCGTAACCAGACATTTTCAAATATCGAGGTAAAATACTGCGTACTGTACTGCACACTGTACATTTAGAATGCTTCAAACACTTGAGTCAAACTCTTAAAGTTGTCTTCATTAATCGCTGCCTTGAGGATAAAAGGGGGTGGCGTATACAGACTGAATGTATCACTGAATTCAGTTACTGAACACAAAATACAGAGGACATGACCAGTAATGACTTACTGGTTGGATGTAGGCCCTCCTTGCAGTCTGCTCTTCTGACTGGGAGTTCAGGATCAGTATCTGCAGACCAACACAGACACACGTTCAGCCACATGCATGAGAGGCGGGAGGTCTGGGCTGGACTGCGTTGAGTGGGTTGAGAACGTCAAACATTTTAGTCAAGTTTCAAAATGGTCAAGGAATGGCTGATTTCAAAAATGCTGAGATTAGTGTGTGTGTGTGTGTGTGTGTGTGTGTGTGTGTGTGTGTGTGTGTGTGTGTGTGTGTGTGTGTGTGTGTGTGTGTGTGTGTGTGTGTGTGTGTGTGTGTGTGTGTGTGTGTGTGTGTGTGTGGTGAAGACTCACCGTGTGTGCTCTGAATGATCTGCATGTGTGCCACAGCTATATAAAAAACACACACACACACACACAAAATATCATAGCATCATTTCTTGACCTGGAAAGATAATTGAAAATGTCTGTTATGATTTCTATCTTTGTCAAACCTGCTGCAGATATCTTAACTATTTCCTGCTTGAAGACTGAATTCAATTTCTCCTCCAGCTGCATCTTCAGTGCAGACACAGATTTCTTCAGGGGCTCCAAGGAGAAGCTTTGGCTGAAGGTCACGCTGGTTGAAGTTGTGCTGTAAGGCCTCCCAGTGATGGACACAATGTTCTGCACAGAGACACACACACACTGACATGAGCCCTTGATCAGGGGGAAATTAACAGGGCTGTATTGCCACTGTATTTAGTCCTGTTTTCAACTAACAAGTTTGAATTAAGTTATGGTGTCTACCTTGAGGAAATGGATGGGATCCTGTGTCAGTGAAAGCTGCTTCATCTCAGCATCTGTCCTCTTCAGCTCAGCAATCTCCTGCTCCAGTCGCTTCAGGAGTCCTTCAGCTCGACTCACCTCAGCCTTCTCCTGAGCTCTGATCAGCTCTGTCACCTCAGAGCACCTTCTCTCAATGGAGCGGATCATCTCAGTAAACATCCTCTCACTCTCCTTCACTGCTGTCTGTGTACCAGACTGATAGGACACACACACACACACACACACACACACACACACACACACACACACACACACACACACACACACACACACACACACACACACACACACACACACACACACATACACACACACACACACACACACACAGGCTCTTTTTGAAATGTTTCATAGCTCTATTTCTGTATGATTGTCTACATCTGTATAGTAATGTTGTTTGTTCTTTATAAATTCCTCCGGATTACAATCTCTGAATTGTCCAAACTAACATTAAATGTGCTCTATTGTATTGAGACTAAATACAGGTTAGCAATGTCAGTCTCTGCTTTTGAAGGGGGGGGGGGGGGGGGCTAACAGCATTAGAGTCATGCTTGTGTCACAGCTCATCATAATAACTACTATCTCACTGCATAACCAGAAACCTGAGTGTCCCAGCTCATCATAACCTCTATCTCACGGCATAACCAGAAACCTGCTGCAGATTGTCTTCTCTGGTCAGTTCTCACCTTGAGAGTCTCCACAGCCCTCTTCAACTCCCGCAGCTCCTTCTCCTTCAACTGGATCATCTGCTGGCATCTCCTCTGGCTCTGCCCCAACCCCTCCTGGAACAGCAGGAATCAAAGCAACAGAGTTTGAATTTATCATTAATGAAGTTAGTTAGAGCTTTATTTGTCCCTGTGGGACAATTGTTTTTGCATATCACTCGCTGGCACAAAACAAAAGCACACAAAGACAGTGAGACAAGCAGACATGCATGAAACAGAGAGCACATAAATTGACATTCACACTAGCACACATTGGGTGGCTGCATTAATAACTACTTGACCTCATTTAGTGCTTTTATCACTTGGGGAATAAAAGAGAACATTGACCTATTTTTGGACAGTGGATGTGTATAATGAGCGATGATGTTGTCAGCCTTTTCAACAAGTCTCTCCCTTATTAACAAGTCTCTCCCTTTTTAACAAGTCTCTCCCTTATTTAACAAGTCTCTCCCTCGGTCGGCCAGCAGGGTGATTGGTGTTGACCAGACATCTGCAGTAGAGTTTTAACTGACCCTACACATCCCCTCTACCCAAAGTTTTTAAAGAGTACTACCGGTAGGTCAAATGACAGACTCCTGCAAAGAACAATCAGGACAGTAAGATACTAAAAGTAATTTGTACCCACAGTGATCAGGCTATATAACAGCAAGCCCAAAGCAGCACTTTAATTCTCTCACCTGCCCTAATTTATTTATTTAATGCATTTTTACACATCACTGTTTTTACTTCTATTGTTTTTACCTATTGTTATTGTTATTTCATTTTACATCAAATGTTCTTATCCCTTATTTATTTTAATGTGGTATGTCCAGCGTCTACTGTCTATGTGTTGTAGTATGTCCTGAGGAGATGTGAAATGTTGACCACATGAATTTCCCCTTGTGGGATAATAAAGTTTACCTTGACCTTGACCTTATTCATGAGAGTGCTATAGGACTGAGAGAGGTGAAAATGTGCAGCACAAATTCTTCTGTTGACACAACATGACCTCAGCTAGACATTAAACACGAGTCAGACTGGCAGAACCTGTATGGCAGGTAGGAGGGAGGCTTCACTGAAGGGGATTTTATCTGTTAGACTCTCTGGAATGCCTCCTTCAGAACACGACAAGTCACTCTATATTCAATATTTAAATAGGGGGGTTGCCAGGCTTTTTTCAACGTTTGAGCGATTTTTCAAGAGCCATTAAAAAATGAGTTCTTTGTCCAAGTGAACAACAAACATACCAGATCAACGTGTTAGGCCCGATCCCCATAAAAAAACCCGCAAATTAATTGAGATCAAGTCTTTGGCACTGTGCCATGCATTCTGAAAAGACTCGTTTTCAAGTCCATGGCACTCAAAGAGCTACGTGCATTTCAACTCCTAACTTACTAGTTAGGAGAGTTACTATACAGTATGTGTAGGCCTATGTAGTTAATGTCATGACTGTTGTCCTTGCATGGGGAATTAAGAAACAGTTACTTGTATGGCCATGTAATGATAAAAGCCGACTTGAATTTAAATGTTATTAGTTATAGCACAAGTTATCATAAAATGAATGCCCCAAACCACTTGCACTCCATTGTCTTACCTTTTTATGACTCCATTCGGTCGCAGCCGTGTTCACGTCGTGGCCTTTATGATCGTCCATAGTACACATATAGCAGATGCAACTCTGGTCAGTGCGACAAAATATTTCAAAAACCTTCTGATGATGTGGACAGATCCTCTCCTGTAGCTGACCCGTGGCATCGACCATGTTGTGATTTCTACCTGGATGAACTGCATCATGAACTTTCAAATGAGTGTCACAGTACGATACCACACACTCCAGACAGGACTTGACAGCTTTGAGTTTTCTCCCGGTGCAGACGTCACAGGCCACATCTCCAGGTCCAGCAGCACATTCAACAGCAGCTGCAGTTTGTATTCCGCTCTTCCTCATTTGATCCACGAGCTCAGCAATAATAATATTCTTCTTTAAAACAGGTCGTGGTGTGAAAGTCTGTCTGCACTGGGGACAGCTGTAAACGCCCTTCACATCTTCCTCATTCCAGCAGTCCTCAATACAACCCAAACAGTAGTTGTGTCCACAGTTAAGACCCACCGGATCCTTTAGAAAGTCCAAACAAATAGGACACATGAAAATGTCCTCATTACTACCCATTGCTGCAGCCATTTTGTAAAGTATTCAGCGATAAGTGGACTAAGACGACAACACAGCTCCTCAGGTGCAGCTCAGTAGGTTTTGTTTACCTGTGGTGCTCCAGACTTCCTGGATGGGGAGTGGCGTGTTGTATTCATGGAGTACTGCTGCTCTCTAGTGGCCAGGTGTAATAACAGCAGCAGCAGCAGCTTGGATGGAACTTCAGGGTTGGGAAAGTTCCTTTTCTTCTACAGTAGTGCTTGTCGACAGGGGGGGGGGGGGGGGTACAGCCCCCCAGGGGGCGTTGGGAAGCCCTTGGGGGGGCATTGAGAAGGATACAGATGAGGGGGGGGGGGGGGGGGGGGTTGCTAAGTTAGCATTGGGGGGCATTAGTAGTCCATTTAATTTACTTAATCTAATGGGGACCATGTGTAATAACAGCAGTAACAGCAGCAGCTTGGATGCTGGTCTTCCTCCAGAGCTTTCTGTTGGGAAAGTTCATTATCTACCACAAGAACTATAGTTCAAAGATTATTTCACACATATCAAAATTAACTATTAGTCCATAGTTTGTAAAAGTTTATAGTTACTAGTTTGTTCATAGTTCAAAATGCCTTCTGCGCAAAACTACCTCTTGTGTAGTTCCTATTAAGATCCAGATCGTTTCCAAGTGTTTCCCGCCAATTTCAATCTTCCATCCGTATATTTTCACTTGCGTCTTGGACATTATTTGTCCAATGATTCTTTGTTTCATGTTAGTTTTGGTTAGTAAGTGAAATTAGGCGTGCATGGATATTTGGCTATTTATTTCGATATTTTATTTATTTTACCTTTATTTAACCAGGGAAATAAAATCACATTGAGAATAAAATTCTGTTTTACAAGTGAGCCCTGGCCAAGGCAGCAGCACACATCACAATTACATTTACAGACAGGACACAGACAAAACAAAACAAATCAATACGGATGAAGAGATAAAATTACACAATAAAACCATAAAATAATAAACATAAAACAAGATTAAAAGGAGATTACAAGATTAAAAGCAAGCACAGACAGATTTAAAAGTGTCATTAAGATAGGCTTTAAACTCAGCTACAGACATAAAAACAGCAAGTTTAAGAGATTTCTGAAGCTCATTCCAGTGAATTGGGGCACAATGAATAAAAGCAGTTTTACCAAATTTTGTTTTTACTATGGGGACATTTAAAACAATGTAGCTACTTGAGCGTAGGTCCTTGATTGCTAAAAGATAAGGCTCTGTATATACAAGGGGAGCTGGCCAACTATGGCCTTGTATGCAAATAAAAGCCAGCCGTCTAATATCTAGTGATGGCCAGCCTACTAGGCCATACAGCACACACTGGTGTGTAGAATGCTTTCTTCTAGTTATGAATCTTAAGGCAGGGTGATAAGTAGAATCAAGTGATTGTAAAAGTGCCTTGGTGGTATTTCTATAAAAAATGTCCCCATAATCTAAAAGCTTCTACCATCTTCCTTCTTGCAGACTGTGAGAAACAAGCACTGTTTCTGTAATAAAACCCCAACTTTAATTTTAGCTTTGACACCAATTGCTTAACATGAAGCTTAAAAGACAAGTCCTCCTCTAACACAAAGCCTAAGGGTTCAAGAAGTGATATTTACTTACCTGCATGGTTGGCTAGTCAGGCCTTGCTAGCTTTGCTAGGTCTCGTATTGTGTAGGCTGAAAATAGATCGCCTGATTGTGTTTTAGGCTATGTGTAGGCCTAAATGACTTAGTAAGTGAAATGAATGTATGTGTATTTCTTATTTTAATGACAGCTTTTGTGAAAGTGAAAAGTGTAAGTGGGTGAGTAAGGAAGTGGAAGAAAGAGAATAGAAGAACAAAACCATTCTCCAGCTTGCCTTCTCTTAAAACTCACCGGATTCTGTAGAAAGTCCAAACAAATAGGACATGTGAAAATATCCTCGTTACTTGCCATCTCTTCAGCCATGTTTTTAAAGTCTACTCTTTGGAGATAAGTAAGCTACAACTATCCTTGTTACTTGCAATCTCTTCAGCCATGTTTTTAAAGTCTACTCTTCAGCCATGTTTTTAAAGTCTACTCTTCAGCCATGTTTTTAAAGTCTACTCTTCAGCCATGTTTTTAAAGTCTACTCTTCGGAGATAAGTGAGCTACAACATAGCTCCTCATGCACAGCTGAATATCAGTTCTGTTAGGCTGTGAGCCAAGAACCCAAAAAGGGTCGGTACCATTTGGAGGGGGCAAATTCTCTCTATATTTATCTAAATTCTATTACTTTTTTATGTGACTAAGTACAGAATGTAAGGCATTACAGGGAAAAAAGCTGTAGTTACAAAATATTTTGTAACTTCAGTTACAATAGGTTTTACTGTAACCTGGATTTTAATGCTGTTCAGTGTGGTGGGTTACAAAGAAGTTATTCCGGAACCTGCTACTTTTTAGTCTCCATGCTGCCGAAACATCTTACTGCAGCAGGGGTCGCCAGCGACCCTATTCACTTGCTGAAATTGCGTAACTACATCATAACAACATTACTATGACATAACAAAGAGCCATAGTGCTGCGCTAAGGGGTTAAGCTATTTCGGTGAGAGTAACTTACAGTTTTTCTCGATTGCTTACACACAATTTTCGGAATCAGTTCTCGAATTCTCAAAACTCTACACACAAATCTCCAAACCTCACACACAACAAGCAAAACTCTTCACTACCTCTGAAAAATGCATGTCTTGTCTCGAAACAATGTACTAAATGATGATGGGTAACCAGGGTAACCAGCTGAACACCACTAAATGATGATGGGTAACCAGGGTAACCAGCTGAACACCACTAAATGTTGATGGGTAACCAGGCTAACCAGCTGAACACCACTAAATGATGATGGGTAACCAGGGTAACCAGGTGCAGCTGAACACCACTAAATGTTGATGGGTAACCAGGGTAACCAGCTGAGCATCACTAAATGATGATGGGTAACCAGGGTAACCAGCTGAGCATCACTAAATGATGATGGGTAACCAGGGTAACCAGCTGAGCATCACTAAATGATGATGGGTAACCAGGCTAACCAGCTGAACACCACTTAACCCTATCCAGACCGGGCTTTTTTGGCATTCCTGGGACTGGGGGGGAGGGCTCTTTTGACCCCCCCCCTCATAACTTAGGAACCGAATGACGTATGACCACCAAACTTGGAGGGGATGATCTTCAGCCAAAGATCTATGAATGACATCAGTTTGGTGTCATTATTGGATATTATGATGTCATTATGACGTCATTTCCTGATTTTATTGCCCAAAATGTCACCTTAATGTATTTTCCATTTAACTTGGGTAATGCACATCAATTTTGGTTATTATGTGCATCAGACCACTTCAAATGTTCACAAGGGTGTCTGATGCTCATGAAAATGTAAAATGTAAGGCTTAGATTAGTGATTTTTGGTAAGGCGTACCTGTCAGAAAACCATTGCCATGGCAACAACACAAATGATAAACCTAATCTTTTGGTATCACATTGTAGCCAACTTCATTCTAGGAAAAGTCACACAGTTTCGTAGTCATAGCTTTAGTCATTCAGGAGTTATATGACATCAAAGTTGGTGCGGGCACTTTTACCCCCCCCCCCCTGGTCTGGATAGGGTTAAAGATGATGGTCCTCAGTAGGTTGCTCCATTTATTCCCATTCAAAATGTTTTTCCATGGACCGTAAGTATAGAAGGGCATAACTGAAGTGCCCCATGGAATAAGTGTAAGACTAAGGTGCTGTTTCCACGTAGCTGGATATTTTTATATGTGGACATTTTTTTCTCCTGGTTGCATTGGTTTTGCATTGGTTTTGGCCTTCCATTTCCATTAGCAGATATTTAAAATAAATATTATATTTTAATATTTTTAAAAAAAAGAAGTAGAAAAAAATATCCTGTTTACGGGGCTGAAACGCATTTGTTACAATGGAGGATTTATTTTTTTCCACATGTTGCGTTTATACATGAACAGGAAAAAAAAATACCCTGCTAAAAAATATCC
>NC_085859.1:1565481-1575481 GCF_034702125.1 Engraulis encrasicolus | reverse complement strand
TCACACACGCTCACTCACACACTATCTGTCTGTCATTTGATGTCTTTCTACAACACACACACACACACACACACACACACACACACACACACACACACACACACACACACACACACACACACACACACAGTTCACACACGTAGTACACACACTTAGTACACACACTTAGTATACACACACACAGGCATTATATTAAAATCTTCTGGTTCAAAATTTAATAAAGCATCATCAAATCAACAGTTAAGTGTTATACACATTGTATATACTCTGACTGGTTATACAGCACTGAGTTTAGGGTGGGCCAGGCCTATAGTCTTGACTTGAAGTGGCCTAAATCATATTGTTAACAATTACAGTTGAAGCATGTTGACATCATAATATACAGTACACTAACCAGACTAAATATGTTTGGGGTAGAGACTATTCAACAATCAGAATTATGCATATCATTTGCATTGGTGCATAAAATATATCCAAAGCAATAACAGACTGCCTCATTGATGTGACACAAACACACACACATGCGCACAAACACACACACGGTACAAATTTGTTCAAAGCAATGCGAAACTGCATGAGTGCCAATGGTTATTTCAACTCTGATTTGAGAAATAAACACTAACCAGTTGAGGGCGAACATTAGCTTCCCTGTTGACATGTTTGGCTATTTGGTAAAGTCCTCCTCACAATAGCAGGCAACAGCTGTGTTTGGCTATTTGGTAAAGTCCTCCTCACAATAGCAGGCAACAGCTGCGTTTCAGAGTGGAGCGAAGAGCTGGACTTTGTCTCTCTAGAGCGGCGAGTATAGCGGTGTCAAACACTTCCCAGGAAGTCTTGGCTGAACATTCCATGTAAGTGTAGGCTCCGATCCGCTCGGCCATTGCTCTGCCATCCTCCGTTGTCACCGGCTCCAGATTCTTCTCTTTCAACCTTTTCTTTACGTCCTCATCATCCCTTAACTCTGCTTTCGTTGCCACAAGTATAAACGGCACGCCAGGGCAAAAATGTTTCACTTCTGGTGCCCATTTTTCAGAAATGTTTTGAAAAGATTCAGGACTGTCCACAGCAAAACACAACAGGAAGACGTCTGTCTGTGGATAAGACAGGGGCCGTAGTCTGTCGTACTCAATTGCTGTAGGAGGATATAAAAGATGCAAAAATACAAATTCACCATTCACCTCGACGTCGAAACAGGCATTCCTTTGATTCTGCTCCTCTGGGAACGTGTAAAAGATATTCCAGAGCGCACTAAAGAGCGCATTTCTCTCAGAAACTTCATCCCCTACCATGCCACATTTCACATCCCACATGACTAAACAGCTGCACTCAGAGAAACAGTGTCTTTACCGGAACAACAAACAGGCCGTTATGGCAGGACGAAGCTTCCAGCTAATATTTCTACCTGACTAAACAGCTGCACTCAGAGAAACAGCCAGCATAAAAATGATTGATCAAAACAAGATCTGCTTAGTCCAATAAAGGTGGGGTTGAATGCTTGGCAAACAAGTTGGACAGTTTTTTCTAACATGATTTCCACATAAAACAAGTTTGCTTCCTACTTGGAGCAGCGAGTGAACTGCCTCACAAGCATGTGGGCTACACCTGCAATTCACGTCAGATAGATGAATGCCAATCAGGGTAGATTACCGACGGCATGGAGGAGGTCCGATGCCCAGTAGTTTCCCTCACCTTACTGCGTGAAGGCTTGGCAAAAACTTAATTCCCGCGATGGTTTAACACCATGAGACATGACTACGGTGCAGAGGTCACTCCCATATGCTGCGTCGCGGACGGAAATTCTAACTGGGATGCTTCACGTGGACACAGTGGGCATGCTCGCTGCCTAGCAAACTGCCTGCCTGCGTGGTTGCGTTTGAGCCTAGTGTCTTTACCAGAACAACAACAGGCCGTTATGGCAGGACGAAGCTCCCGGCTAATGTTTCTACCTGATGGTTTCCTTGTGATGGAACAGGGAAACTGATATGGGAAGGTTTATGATGCAGACTACTAGGGAGGGACCATAAATATGGGGTTGTGCCACATGTGCACAAGGGGACCCTACTGAAAATGAGATGTTGCATCTCAAGAGGCATTCCCCATGTACAAATAAATAAATAAAATAATGTGAATTATTCCTGCCAAAACGACAACGTTTTATGTGGGTCATTTCACGTGAAATCAGACACTTTGGGACCCGACCAACACGGACGATGTGATGGAACAGAGAAACTGATATGGGAAGGTTTATGATGCAGACTACTAGGGAGGGACCATAAATATGGGGTTGTTATATGTATGTAATATTTGTGTGACGTGTTTTATTCCTGCCAAAAGGACAACGTTTCATGCACAGCTTATGTAAACCACACAACAGAAAGGAAAGGACAACGTTTCATGTGGGTCATTTCACGTAAAATCAGACACTTTGGGACCCGACCGAAACGGATTTCAATCATACTTGCTGTGCCTGTTTAGTAGCAAGGTAGCAAACCAGAACTGCATTTGTGTGAATCTGACACCAATATTAAGGGAGAAACAGACTAGCAAATGTTTACATGTGAGGGTAGGACACTATACATTCAGCCTTGATTATACTGTATCAGTCAGTGTAAGCCACAAAAGGATGTCTGAGGTATTGCTTGAAAGCTCTTTTCTGGCTCTACAAATTATTCAAACAGCATGGAATACAACAACCTTCAGAATATGAATTATGATACATTGAAAAATTAAAAACTGAATATCAAAAAAACTTATATTTTAAAATGGCTGGTTTCTTATCTAAACATAGCATGTAAGGTTATAAACAACACCTGAAAATGGGATGTTTGGTTCTTTATTCCCTAAAGTGTATTAGAAGCATGTATCTTTAATGAGTGTTGGCTCTTGTCAATGTGGCAAAGCAGCGCGACAAACAGTAACTCTATTCAGGCTTCCCGGTGATAAGATGATAATTACACTACATTACCTGTACTGTGGAGTGATCCACTATACACCCTAATGGCAGGGTAGAGAGTGTGTGTGAATGTGGTGTGGACTCTGTGCAGGAGGGTCATTGTGTCTCCAGAGATGCTGTAGAAGGCCAGAGTTCCTGCCCTGTGATCCACATACACTCCTATTCTGGAGCTGGCCACTAGAGGGAGAATAGTCTGAATAGAGTTGGAGTGTGTATGTTTGTGTGTGTGTATGTGTGTGTGCGTGTGTGCGTGCATGCGTGTGTGTGTGTGTGTGTGTGTGTGTGTGTGTGTGTGTGTGTGTGTGTGTGTGTGTGTGTGTGTGCATGCTGTGTGTTTGTGTGTGTGTGTGTGTGTGTGTGTGTGTGTGTGTGTGTGTGTGTGTGTGTGTGTGTGTGTGTGTGTGTGTGTGTGTGTGTCTGTGTGTCTGTGTGTGTGTGTGTGTGTGTGTGCACGTGTGTGTTCCAGTGCGTGTGTGTGTGTGTGTGTGTGTGTGTGTGTGTGTGTGTGTGTGTGTGTGTGTGTGTGTGTGTGTGTGTGTGTGTGTGTGTGTGTGTGTGTGAAGGGTTTTGAGTGTATGGGGAGCAAGGATTTTTTGGTGCATGTGTATGTGTGTGTGTGTGTGTGTGTGTGTGTGTGTGTGTGTGTGTGTGTGTGTGTGTGTGTGTGTGTGTGTGTGTGTGTGTGTGTGTGTGTGTGTGTGTGTGTGTGTGTGTTTATTAATGGCATTGTGTGGTCGTATGTGTTTTCTAATGAAACTGTAGACCTATATTCTTTTGAAATGTGGTATTTGGACAGTACACACACACACACACACACACACACACACATGTGGGATTTTTTATTAACCAAATCCACATACACTCCTATTCTGGAGCTGGCCACTAGAGGGAGAATAGTAATGTGGGATTTCAGTATGAACCCTATTTTCCTAACGGTACTGAAGCACCAGCTGTAATGTGGGATTTTGGACAGTACACACACACACACACACACACACACACACACACACACACACACACACACACACACACACACACACACACACACACACACACACACACACACACACACGCACACGCACACGCACACACACACACACATGGGATTTCAGTATGAACCCTGTTCTCCTACCGGTACTGCGCACCAGCTGTACATTTTATACAGTTGCTGCACACCTGAAGACCCGCCTACTTTCACCACTGGCAATGACTCAAACACAAACTTAACATTTAACCTACAGTAGACAACAGGTCATTACAATACTGTAGTTTGTAAATCTTACATTTGGCTATGCATTTAAAACACTATAGTAGTCACTTGGGCTGCACGATTAAGGAAAACAAAAAATCAGTTTAGTTAGTTGGGTCAAAATTGTAATCACGATTATTAATCACGATTATTGTTGTTTTTGCTGATTTAAAAAAAAAGTTATAACAAAATGAAATATAACCAAGAATAAATTATATATGAGATGAGCAAAATAAAATTAATTGTAATAGTAATTTAAAGGCAATAGCATGAAACTTGGGTGAACAGATTGCTGGCCAGAAACACCAGCCTGTCAGTATGTTCTGGCTTCTAGGATGCTCTTGAAGGTAGGTCACTAGATATCACGGTTTTATCACGATTTTCGATTAATTGTGCAGCTCTAGTAGTCACAATATATGACTGTTGGAGATATCCGCACAATTGACAGACCAATGATTGGTCTTTGAACCAACGTGCATGTGTGTTGATGTGAAGTGGTTGTCTGGTTACCATTGAAGACTATGGGAGAATTGTCTGGTTACCATGGAAGTCTAAGGGAGAATGGTCTGGTTACCATTGGAGACTATGGGAGAATTGTCTGGTTACCATGAAGTCTATGGGAGAGTTGTCTGGTTACCATTGAAGTCTATGAGAGAATTGTCTGGTTATCATTGGAGTCTATTGGAGAATTGTCTGGTTACCATAGGAGACTATTGGAGAATTGTCTGGTTACCATAGAGACTATTGGAGAATTGTCTGGTTACCATTGAAGACTATGGGAGAATTGTCTGGTTACCATGGAGACTATGGGAGAATTGTCTGGTTGCCATTGAAGTCTATGGGGGAATTGTCTGGTTACCCTGGAGACTATTGGGAAATTGTCTGGTTACCATGGAGACTGTGGGATTTTCAAACTTCAGAGTCTCCTGATATGAGGTTTACAGTACGTCTCAAGTACATTTGGTGATTAATGAAACTTGCTGACATGAAGGTAGATAAACAAGTGGACCTGGTGCTTTGGACCAGAAGACAATACCGGTACTTACTTATTAATCAGCAATTATATTTATTTTGGTGCTTTGGACTAGAAGACAATACCGGTACTTACTTATTAATCAGAAATTATATGACATTTATGTTATGTAATCCTGTACTGTCCATTAATATATATATATATATATATATATATATATTTATATATATATATATATATATATATATATATATATATATATATATATATATATATATATATTTCACATTTGCAATGTTTACATGATGTTTCTAATTCCGAATGAATAATCCAGAATTAAATAGTTCAGTCAAGTTTCCTTTGATTTGTCATTTAATTCCGATGTAGTTATAAATCCACATCAGGTTACAGCCCCTCTCGTGTCCAGATACAGACGTCAGCGCAACAGTTTTGCCCTAACGTACCAATAATACTCGTGGACACTAAAAAGGTTTAAGGGATGTATTTAATTATCACTTTAATAATCAACAGTCATCAGTAATTAAATTACATTTACTTTCTGTAATCACATAGGCCTACTTGTACATAGACAACATTTATTTTACAAGAAACAACATCCCAGTGTCTAAATTTTCTGACAAAAATCTTCAGTAGACTTCAAAAAGCTTTAAAAACAATCAGAATTGCAGTTATTACACATTTGGAACATTACTTCTTCAAGAAAGCGCAAGGAAAGAGAAAATCATAGCATACGTCACAGAAATCATTACAAAAACAAGAGATTATCATTACAAAAAACAAGAGCTTATCGTTACAAAAAACAAGAGATTGTCATTACAAAAAACAAGAGATAATCATTACAAAAAACAAGAGATTATCATTACAAAAAACAAGAGATTATCATTACAAAAAACAAAAGATTATCATTACAAAAAACAAGAGAGTATCGTTACAAAAAACAAGACAGTATCATTACAAAAAACAAGACAGTATCATAACGAAACACAAGAGATTATCATTACAAAAAACAAGACAGTATCATAACGAAACACAAGAGATAATCATTACAAAAAACAAGACAGTATCATTTCATCCTTCATCCCTTCTGGAATGAGTGTGTCCATACCAGAGTGTGGATCCAATAAGCCCCCCCCAACCCCCCCCCCCCCCCCCCCGCCCCTGCCATCGAGGGGGGCGGGGGGGGGGGGGGGGGGGCTTTGAGACTACAGTCCCATTGAGACTACAGTCTCTTCTGCCAGGGAGTCCTGGTCAAAATGGCAGCAAACATATAGTTACAGACACAGACAAACACAAAGACAAAAAGGAAAATAAATGTACAAAAAACACATTAAAAAGAATAAGTTTACATAAAACATATTTTGAGATTAAAAGTAGCCTATGTGCTGCATAGTCAGAAACAATGACACTCCTCTGTGTATACTGTATTAATTTTCCTCTTAAAAGTCTCTAATGAGGGCAGAGAGTCCATACATAATATCTTCTGCAACTCATTCCATAGATGTGGGGCATATTCCCTAATTCAGTGCGAGGAGTACAAGACTGTAGTAGTAACTTGTGTGAAGAGCGTGTGCCATAAGATAAAGTACAAAAAGTCAATAAATTACAGATATAATAGGGAAGTTTGCCCAACAGTGCCTTTGCAATAAAAAGTAACATATGCAATTCACGCCTTAAATACAAGGATGGCCATTGGACTTTAGAGTACAGATCACAATGGTGGGTTCTTGAGGGGGCACCTGTTACAAATCGAACATTGAACAGAATGATAAACTGCATCCAGCTTCTTGAGGAGACATAAGGGCGCATGCATATAAATTGTATCCCCATAATCCAACACTGAGAGAAAAGTACTTTGAACCAGCCTTTTTCTTGCTAGAAATGAAAAACATTTTTTCAAACGAAAATAAAAACCAACCTTAGGTCTTAGCTTTTTTAAAAGATTATTTATGTGTACCTCAAATGTGAGCTTTTGGTCTAGCCAAATACCAAGATATTTATAAGAACTAACCCGCTCCAGGAAGGTACCATCAAGTGTTTCTAAGTTACCATCAGGACAAGATCTTGAGCGTGTGAAAATCATATACTTCGTTTTATTTTTATTTAGTGCTAATTTCAAATGCAGTAATGCTTTTTGAATAGATATGAAGGAAGTTTGTAAAGAGGCCAAAGCATCTTGCACTGAGGTACCAATGGTGTATAAAATGGTATCATCAGCATACAGATGTACTTTGGCTGGGTTTAGGCCCTTATCTATATCATTAATATACAGAGAAAACAGGATTGGGCCAAGAACTGACCCTTGCGGGACACCTGCTTTTATGGTAAGTAGGGCTGATTGAAGGTTCTCTAATGCAACACACTGTGTCCTGCCAATTAGATAATTTGAAAACCATTGTAACACTGGACTACTAAAACCTATTGCCTTAAGTCTAAGCAACAGTATTTTGAAATCAACAGTATCAAATGCCTTGGAAAGGTCAACAAAGAGTGCACAACATGATTTTTTTTTTGTCCAGGGCAGAAATGAAATCATTTAAAACAGATGTTACAGCAGTTACAGTGCTATGACCTTGTCTGAAGCCTGACTGAGTTGAACTCAAAATATTGTTTTCAGCTAGGTAGTGTTTTATTTGCTCACTGACAAGAGATTCAAACACTTTAGCTAGAGTTGACAACCTAGAAATTGGTCGGTAGTTATCTAAGATAGACGGGTCACCCCCTTTTAAAAGTGGCAGTACTTGAGCTGATTTCCAAGTTTGTGGGATACATCCACTTGTTAAACTAAGGTTAAAAATAGTAGCAATTGCGTCTGAAATTAAAAAAGCAGCAGTTTTATAAAAGAAAGGTTCGATTTCATCAGGCCCTGCTGATTTTTTACAATCCAAGTTTGTAAGTGCCTTCTGCACCTGCGAGGTGGATATATGAGTAAATTGAAAACTACTAGTGTTGGATGTAGTGCTACATGTGTGGTCAGTATTTGTTACATCAGTTTTGGTTTGGGTCATAACCCCTGCATTTATGAAATGTTCATTAAAAGCATTTACAATGTTTTGTTTCCCTATAATATCCCCCTTGCTTCATGAGAGGGAGTTTGGAAGGGTGGGTGGCGCAATTGCACCTTCAGCAGACTTAATCAGTTTCCAAAACTTTCTAGGGTCATTTAGATTATCATTTATCATTTCAAGGTAATAACCACTTTTTGCATTCTTCACTAATCTTGTGCACCGATTTCTGAGAGTCCTGTAGTTTACCCACAGCTTGGGGTCATTATGTTTCTTAGCAGTTGCCCAAGCTCTATCCCGTTCTCTAATAGCCAGAGCAATATCCTCTTTAAACCAAGGGTTGTTTTTACCACTTATTCTAAAAGATCTCAAAGGAGCATGTTTATTAATTAAAAAAAGAAAAGTTGATTTAAAAAAGTCCCAAGCCTCCTCTACAGCAGACATATGACATACATAATGTAAGTCACTGTGATAGACATCGTGCAGGATCATTAAAATGTTTGTAATCCCGTTTATAGATATACCTTGGACTAGGTTTGGGTAATTTACAGTTTCTGACATACGCGATAGTGCAGTGGTCACTAACATCATTGTAAAATACACCAACAGCGGCGTATTTGTGTGGTGTATTCGTGAGGATTACATCCAACAGAGTTGACTTATTGCCCTTGGCATTAATACGGGTGGGCGCGTGCACCAACTGCGAGAGGTGAAGCGCATCACAAATGTCCTGAAGTGCATTGGATGTTGCGGACAACCAGTCCCAGTTTAGATCTCCCAGCACTAGGAGCTCATTGTCCGTGTGTTTTTGTAGTGCTTCTGACAGTGCAGTTGCAGCCTCAGCTGATGCAGAAGGAGGACGATAGCACCCGATTACTGTAAGGCCAGCGCCGTTCGGCATATTAAGTTTTATTGCCGTCAGTTCAAAAAAATCTGGGTCTAGTGACAGAGTCGATGAGGGAGCAGTCCAGTGACGTTTTGGTGTAGATTGCAACGCCCCCTCCTCTTGTCAAGCGATCCGACCGGAAGATAGTGTAACCATCAATATGAATCATTTGATTTGTAATAGAGGAATTAAGCCAAGTCTCTGTTAAAACCATTATGTCACAGTCAGTTGACTTTGCCCATAGACGCACGGGTTCTATTTTGTTAATTAGACTGCGCACATTTGTATGGATGACGCGCAGCCCGTTGGAGTTTTTGAGATCAGTTGGAGTCTCAAGCTCAGTTTGGGTAGGTCCTGGATTTGGGTGAATATTACCTGCCAGGAGTAGCAAAATACACATCCAGGCATTCACAGCCTGTCGGCGGGTGTTTCGAGCCGCAGGTGTTATCAGCCACAGCGGAGAGAGTGCCGAGCCCCCCACTCCATGCGGGATTTGAGTCGCGCCCTCCGATTCTGTCCAACAGAGAGGTGAAGGATGAAACCCGACCATAAACGGCATCGTGATAGTCCTTGCAGGAGTATTCCAACAATCCAGGCCATGATACGCCTTGAATCCCCCCGATTGGAAAGTCGGGAAGAACGCCAACAGGTAGAACAAAGTAATCCACGACATCATTTGTTGGTTAACAATAGATTCTTCAGTGAAGTATGCGCGTCAAGTGTATCGATATTTAGCGCGCAAGCGAGAGTAAACGCAAGTTATGGGACACATTTAAAACATAGCGTTGTAACTGAGACAGGACAAGACAAACACCTGTGCCGCCATCTTGACAGACACACTGATCATGAACGTCGTGCTGAAATCCAACAGTACTAGGGGACATGATAGCGATGATCTCCTATGATCCCCCCCCCC